>NC_056745.1:978061770-978284270 GCF_019279795.1 Protopterus annectens
GTACCCAAACCCACTGAGCTTCACTTACTCTTGAAATCAAAACATAACAAATGAAATGAGAGACTATAAATTAAATTCCTAACTACATTAGGCATAGCCCCTCACTGACACACTTCAAGAGAAACCTTGATGTGTAAATGGGTAACAGAATATACACCCCTGGGATCATGTGTCCCAGAACCATACAGCCAGGGGGAGGGGGAGCCCCTCCAGTTTTATAGCTGCAAGACCTGTTGGGGAAATTGAATGGTGTTGATTTTTCACATTAACATGCCCTTTTTAGATCTCTAAGAGCCACTATCACCCTGTGCCACCCCAGTCTTCAACAGCTTCCGGCAACTCTGCCTGGAATCATTTAATTGGCTATGCTTGACGGAGGCTAAGTTACTTCATCAATGGTGCAGAGAAAGCCAACACACTGTAGCTATGCTTCTAAATGTCCTTGGGCAGATAGCCTACTACCTATATGTGAACCTTTAAAGTGCAGGCCATCACAGAAATAATATGTGAATAAACAGAGCTTTCAGATCACAATATGCAGTGAAAAATCACCATGTAGTCAGAAAACAGTTAAGTACAGCAAGAACATACAGAACACTGATACTTAATCACTCCAAAAGCCTATCCTGGAAGCTAGAAGACTTGTATAAGTTTAAGGCTTTCTATTGCTTACCAGTAGGTTACCTACAGGAAAGATGAGAAACAAGCACAGATGGGAAACATGCATGCAACAATACAATACCGGCTTGCATGTGTCAGCCTTAGGCTTTCGAATACTGGCCAAGGTTACTGGCACCCCCATGGTGCCTTTTTTAGGCAAGTCTCACAGGTGAATCACACCTCTGTAAACAGCACAATAGCAAAGTCAATGAGGGTTATGCTACTCAACGCCAGGAGCTGTGATCACAAAATGCACGCACTTACAGCACTCCTCAGTATGGACAATGTCGACATCTGTGCAGTAACTGAAACCTGTTTTAAGGCTCCTGAGAGTACACCAGCACTATCGGCCTACAACCCATACCACACATTTCAGCCACAGAACATGGACTGACACAGACATGGAGGGGGTCTATCCATATTCATCAGGGATGCCTACACCTCCAGGTTAGTGAGGCAGCATGATACCTCTGAGATCATCCATGTGCAGCTAACATCAGCCACAACTGCAATGCAAACTGTGGCCTGCTACAGATCACCCTCCACGACCCAGAACCACCACTCCACCTACCTGGATACAGTGGAAAACATGACAGTCCTACTGAACACCCTGGCATTGGTCGATTTCAACTACCCTCCCATTAACTGGGAAACTTACTTGAGTACTCACTTCCAGGCCCAGTGCTTCCTGGAATTTATCACCTCAAATGCCCTGTAACAGATGGTAAACTCCCTAACCAGAGGTGGACACATACTAGAAGTGGTAATCACCAACATGGGAGATAGGTGCACCACAGCAGAGGTAAACCGGTCACTGGTTAGATCTGACCATGAACTATTCACTGATGATTTCCACACCCAACCATCTCCCCCACCCAAGGTAACCACAGTAAAAACCATTCCTACAGCTAACTTCACACTACTAAAGACAGAGGTGGGAGGTTTCACAGCCCCCACAGTAAGGGAAAACACTGCTCAAGATACAGAAAGATTTACAAATGCACTCTATAAGCACCTACATGGATGCATGGATCGTGCCATCACTGGTAAACCAAGACTCGCTCCTCCAAGACAAGAACACCAGTCTGGTGTACCCCTGCAATAAACAGACTATACAATAGAAGTAGGACAGTAGCCCAGGAAAACAGCAAATCCCAAAAAGGGCAGATATCCATGACCAGTATTAGTAAGAAACTTAGGTCCGTCATGAAATCATCCATGGCTAACTTCAACAGGAAAATAGGCAAGGATTCGAAAGATAACCACAAAGCCTTCTTTGGCTATGTCAAGGATCTAAGTGGTAACACACACATTTGCACTGTGCCGGTGCAATATAGCACAAAATATACTGAACCTACTAATATCACCAACATCCTTGAAGATACATTCAGTGCAAACTTCACCCCCAAAAGAGCCCACAACAATACCCGTAGAGTACAGTATCCCAGACATCAGAGACACACAGGTGGAAATAGCCCTCTCAAATGCCAAAACACAGTGTCAATGGAGGCAGATGGTGTCGCAGACTGTGTCTTCCAAACACTACAAAATGAACTAACCCCCCCCCCCACCTAATTAAGCTTTTCAACCTCAGCCTCTACACAGGCTACATGCCCATACAGTGACGCATAGCAATGGTTATTCCACACCACCAAGTTGGAAACACAACTGACCATGGTAACTACCACTCCATAAGCCTGACTAGTCTGGTCTGCAAAGCTATGGAGTGCATCCTCATGGCACTCATTAGCAAAGACATTGGTAACCTCCAAACACTTGACACAACCCAGGTCAGCTTGGTTGAGTGCAGATCATGCCTACTGAACCTGTTTGATGTCTTACAGACAGTCACCAAGGCATTAGATGAAGGGAGAGGTGGTTCACACATACTACCTGGACCTCGCCAAGGCTTTTGACACCATTCTCCACTCAGGTATTATTGATAAACTCACCAGCCTGTACATGAGCCCATACATCACAGAATGGGTTGCCAACAGGCTTACACACAGAACCAACATGGTAAGACTAGCAACTTCCAGGTCCAACTCTTAACCAGTCACAACTGGTGTCCCACAGGATTCAGTCCTGGGACCCCTACTGTTTGGCATATACTTCTCAGAGGTACAGGCAAACACAGGTGGAATACGGCAGACCATGTTTGGCAATGACTGCAAACCATGAGCCATAAATGACAGTCCAGCTGACACACACATCCTTCAAAGGGCCTCACAGAGACCAACACAGGGTGTCAAAGTCATGGCCTCAAGCTAATTGCCACAAACTGCATGGTCATTCCATTTGGGAAAAACTAAACACCCACATATTAACACATAAGTAGCAGCCACCTTAATACAGACGAGGTAATAGGGGATCTAGGGACTAAGGTAGATAGTGATCTCTCCTTTAACAATCATATCTCCAAAGTAGTTAGGACATCCTTCTATGTAGGCCATCTGATTACTAAAGGGTTCACATCTAGACATAGTGAGGTTATAGTGCCCCTTTATTCGTCACTCATCAGTCCCATAATAGAGTATGATAACCCATTTGGGATGTACCTTAGATGCCACTTCCGACAGCTGGAAGGTCCACAAACGTACCTCGCAAAGAGGATTACTGGCCTCAAACATATGTCCTCTGCAGCCAGACTGAATAAACTCCTGCTTTACTCAGTGGCATTTTGTTTACTCAGAGATGATCTTTGCTAGCCAACAAAGCCATGTCCAACTCAGGCTTAATGGTTATGTTCCACCTATGGGAATCCATGTCACAGTGAGCCACATGCTGTAGTGAGCTAAACCTTGCCACAATAGTATCTAGAACATGCTGGAGGGACAGATTCCTGTCACAGAAACTCCCCATGCTTTGGAACAACATCCCTAATTACATTATACAGAGCCCCTCACTAACACTCTTCAAGAGAAACCTTGAAGAGTGGATGGGGAACAGTATATACACCCCAGGGATCCCAGCATTGGCTCTGCTCCACAGAGGGACAGTTAATTAATCAATGGGGTGGCAAAAGCTGACACATTTTGGTTAGACTTATGAATGCCCTTGGGCAGTTAGCCAAGTACCTACCTTTGAAGCTATGAACCAATACATACAGTATCAGCACATGCTGATAGCCTAATTTACTATTCAGGTGTTGACTTACCTTGTGCCAATAGCAGTTGTGTGTGCAATAGTTGAGGGCTGCCTATGTTGGATGCACACAGTAGACTGCCTATACATGACAATTTACAGGTAGTCTTGTGTGTGTGCCATCCATTTTTACTGTGTGTGCAGGTGGAGAAAGGTGTCATTCCCTAGGTGCCTACACTGTCAGTGTGAGTGTTATACTTTCCCTCTTTGCCAAGGCATGGAGCTGGCTCAGGGTGTTTGTGGTCTGAGTACTTCTGTGCCTGTGAGGCCCTTGGCAATAGTGGTGAGCTGTGAGGGCCTTCATCATTCTGTCCCTGCTGCAGCTGTTTCTGCAGGATCATATTATATAGCATGGCACATACTATGAAGATGTGGGCACACATGCCTGGAGAGTACTTCAAGGCTCCACCAGATATGTCAAAGCAACAGAACTGTGATTTAAGTATCCCAAACACATGCTCTATGATGATTCTGGTTTGTGCGTGTGCCTCATTATGGCGTTCCTTCATGGGTGTGTGTGTGTGTGCATTTCTGATGGGAGCCATCATCCACGATTCCAGTGCATAGCCAGCATCCCCCACCAGGTGGCCATTTGGGATGTCCCCCCTGGCAAATACCTGATAAGCTGTGAAGCATGCCAGATGTGGGAGTTGTGATAGCTTCCAGGGCTGCCAGTACACACATCCATGATAATGCCCTGGGCATTGCACATGACCTGGCAGTTGATGGAGGGATATCCCTTGTGGTTTATGTAGCACCTATCCTGCTCACCGGGTGGTGACTTAATGTGTATGTCCGTGCAGTCTATTGCACCCAGTACCTCCAGGTATTCTGCCACATGGTGGAAGAGACGCATATTGCTGGCCATCTCCTCCTGCGTTTGGGGGAAGTATATGTGCTCATTGGCATGTGGTAACATGGCATCCAGGAACTGTTGAAGTACCCTGGATGCTGATGCCTGTGAGATCCCCATGATATCTCCAGTTGGCATTTGAAAGGTACCTGTGGCTAGTATTCTCAGGCTTACACATACCTTCATATCCACTGGAATGGGTTCCCCCTCTGTTTGTTCTGGTTCTGAGGCATGTCCGGCACAGCTCCACAAGTTGCTGTAGGGTGTCCCTGTCCACCCTGTAATGCTCTACTATCTCCAGATCATGTAGCCCCTGGTAGGTTACCCTGGGTCTGAACACTCTTCTCCTCCTCAGGTGCCTGAGGTGGTTGTCAGCATCATCCTCCACACCACCTGCAGTCTCCAACACATGCTGGTGGATCAAAGCTATGGCAGCCCCTAACATGTACATATTAAAAGTTCCCCATATGTATACACCAATGGTGCAGAGTGTATGGGAATACACAAGTGTGTGTGAGGTGCTTTCACACTTTATACTATTGTGCTATGGATGCTGCTGATGTCATTGGCTGTGTATGAGCAATTCCAGCTGCAGGATATCTTAATTATGGGATTTATAGTGAGTACTGCAAGTGTGGGGCTTGTAGTGTGGAGTTATGCTTGCCTGCCTTGATTAATATGTTGCCCTTTAATTCACTTTTTAACCTGGATGCCCTCCCATTGTCAGGCATGCATCCACCTGCCAACATTCTTGTTTTGTACTTTCCCTACCAAATCATGTGTTGCAAAATGTGTTTTGTAGCTGATATAATGCAATTTTGCTTTGTTCTGCTGTGACACTTTACTGTTTTCTTTGCAGTACAGCCCCTCTCCTATCTTGTTCCACAGGTAGCTGCTTGCAGCCTTGTTAGCTGTTGTCAATTGCCCACTGTAGGTTCCTAGGTGTTAATTAGTCATTTGTACTCCAATTTCCGTGCTGCATCATTTCCTTATTTTTTTCCTATATCCTTCCGGTTTCAGCTCTGGTGTGCACCGCGCAAACCCATTTACCGAGTTTAAGCACGTTTTAATCTCCGTTCATATGCATACTCGGTTACCTTGTGTGCTCTCAGCTAAGCAAAGCTATAGCCAGTTCAACACACCCCTTTCCTGCAGTTTTGCTTAGCTACGGGAAAACTGGATTAGCAATGATCCAATCTGCTTACAGCAAAGGTGACACACCCCTCTCTTGATGTTATTTTTATCTCAAGGGCACACCTCGGTGTTATAATGCTACACTGTGAGGTGCATCCTTACACCAGCGGAGAATCTGCGATTCACTATTACTCCTCTCATTTGCATGGCATTGCCTACTAATTCTTAGCTACCGCACAAAACACTGTCACAGCCCCTTAGAAACCCTTGCGCCATGGTGTGGTGTAGCATGCCTGCCATTGACTATTTTGGGGAAATCATGATATGTGTTACATTGCAGTTTTATTCTATATTTTTCTATTTTCCTTGCAATACTGTTTGCATGCCACTGCACTGCGTTTAAACTTCGCAATAGTGCAAAAAATAAAATTAAATGTTCTTTTTATATTTTGTACATGTTTTTTTTATGCCAATGGTTATATATTTAGCCATTGGCATATATTAACAATATAATACATGTGTTTGGTCAGCTGTCATGGCTCCGATTTTATGTTTGCAAAAATGTAAACCGTTTTTTTACGGTTTACATTTCTGCATGCTTACACTATGCCTGCATCACTTCCTGGATCACTAAATACCTTCATTTGCATGCTACATTGCTGCAAATGGGGTAACTAGCATACAGGGGCCGGGTGCTGTGCAGGCGTAGCGTACGCAGGTAGTGCACGTGGAAACAGCTCGTACCTGGATCGCTCGCCGGCCATATTTGGTGTTGGAACGCTAATGCTATGCCTGCACCTGGTGCAAGCTTCATAAATCCTGGGGTCTGTGACTTCAAAGCAGTTTTCTCAGACATTCATAAGGCTCCCCTTCTGCTCCCATTAGGCATAGCTCTTATGTTAAGCTTTCTCTTTATTTCTGTTTTATAACTATACTAATTAAGATATTATTGTTAACGTCAATATCAATTATAATACAAATGGATTGCCATGCATTTAATTGTGAGTTTAATATGTATAATTGTGCCCCATTTAATCAAAATATAATGATTATTCAACCCCAAAACTTCTAAAACCACAGGAAGTCACTACAAGAACCAGCAATATTCCCAAGATCACAAAACACAAATTGTGTATGTGAGTTAGGGTTAGGATCATGGATAAGTGAAAGATAGGTGTTGCATGTTTG
The DNA here is from genome assembly GCF_019279795.1 of Protopterus annectens. Lineage (NCBI taxonomy): Eukaryota > Metazoa > Chordata > Ceratodontiformes > Protopteridae > Protopterus > Protopterus annectens. Next base: position 978,068,750 of record NC_056745.1, read on the forward strand.
TGTGTGAGTTTGTGTATTTTAGGGTTATAGTCAGGGTTAGGTTAGGGGATAGATATAGTGTTGTTGGTGTCTGTTTGTGAATGTTTGTATGTCTGAGTGTGTCTTCTGTAGTGGTAGTGTTATTAGAAGGTTTTTATGAAAGTAAGTTTTACCATTAGAGTTGGGGAAGGGACAGTGTGAGGATTAGGGTTAGCACCCATTCTGTCTTGCAACCTGATTCATCCCTCGAGTTTGCATTTTTAAATACATAACATGTTTAGCACTATAACATACACCTTTCTGTAGAACCATATTCTTTCCTATGTGAGGTTATTTTAACAACAGCTTGCAAAACTCTACTCATTTCATTTATTAACTACTGGTCTGCCATTAACGTTATCAAAATAATTAATTAATATCTGTAACAGTGACTCTTCTGCTTGTCTAGTGCTTTTTCATTTACTATGAACTGCAAGGATCCCTGAGTCTCTCGCATTTATAGACCTCTGCCCCAGCATTTGATTTTTTAACACTGCTAATCTCTGTACAAAGAAGAAAATACAAGAGGTTTCATATTCATTGGAAGGCATATTCTTCCAGTAAGTGATAAAGCTGCAGGCTATATACTCATTGGCACATAGTGGAGAAGTGCCTGCTTCTAAATATACACACCACACCCTGTACTGTGGAATTGCACACTTCAGAACATGGCACGTAGAATGCTGTTGAACACAATTATTGAAGGCAAGAAACACAAGGACAAGTTTGTCTCTAAATGAAACTGGAGGCAAGATTACACTCAGCTTAACTTTCATAAATAGTTACTTTAGCTTCGTGTATTTATTTTATATCTAAGATACTAAAAGAGCCCGATAGTCTCTTCTCATTATCACAGATGTAAATACAACTGGTGTGTACATAAAGCATATAAATATTATATCAAATTACCACATCTATCCTTCAATTTAAAACAATTTAAAACTCCAGTATGACTGCCAGTCAACGTTAAATGCATTCTTAAGCAATAGCTGTAGCTACATCCTTAGTGACGGCATTCTTTATAACTTTGTGTAAGTTTGTATATAACTTAGGTGCTTTTATATTAGTAGTTGCAAATTGTTAATCTATGTTCTAACTTCTTGAATACTTTATGTTAACTGTCAAGCTTTTCTCCCCGGCCCTCCTCTGAAAAAGGATGACAGCTCAGACGGACTAACCCAGTCAACAAATGTCATAAATAAATAAATATTGAATTAAAAAAAGTTACATTGTTCTGATTTAACAGCTTGTGCTGTATGAATTAAGAGACTACAGATTATTATTAATATTGTACTAATTTCTATTTTAGGAAAATAGCTGGATAATAGATAACAGAAGAATACCAATATATAAATAATATACTAAATGAGAAATTTGAATCCTGCCCTGAATTACAAAGAAATCATATTAGTAACATAATATGAAATGATGTGTTTTTTGCATTCTTCCAATAAATCGTAATACTGAGTGACATTATAACAGCACATGTACATTTGTCACTGAAGTACTACATAGATAATAAAATTTGGCACTATTAAAAAGCAATTACTTTACTGGCCACATATGTAAAGCAAATGGTAAGCACAACCTTAACTGATGGTGTTACATATGTAATAGGTGTTTCAAAAGTTAATAAAGACATAAAACATATTAACAGATCGTTGGAAGTACCTACGGATTAAAAACAAATGTCCAGTTCTTTTTATTTAGCCTACTACTTTATTACCAGCTGATACTGCTTTTCTTTCGTTTTTTTTTCAATATAATCTCTTTATTCTTTAGCCATTACTAAACATTTTGAAAAGCCTTCTGTTACAAGAGTAATAACGGTTTCTCGGTAAGGCCATTAGATAATACCATAGCATCTTTTGCGTACAGCATTATTCACTTATTTGCAAGTATCTGGAGTATTCCAGCACAAACAATATAAATGTCACTATCTCTAGTATGTAACCCTGAATTTCAGCCTTGGCAAAATAACTTGTTAGAATATGTTCCATTGACTAATGCTGACACACTAGATACCAAATAAATACACATTCTTCTATATGACAATATGCCAGAAAAGCCAGGATGTCTGATAGACTTATACAATACTGTGAATCACATCAAATGGATTTGCAATAAAGGAAATGGACATTATCCCTGTTCATGACATGATCATCACATATATCTTGAGTAAATGTAATTAAAGCAGTGTTGGTACTATGGTTCTTCCTAAATCTATGGTATAAATCAGCTATTAAAGGGTTGTCATCTACGTAATAAGGTAAATGTTTGCAGACTAGATTTTTCAGCAACCTCCTTTATTTTTATTATCTGGTTCATATACATACATGGGGCAGTATGTGTGCTGTTTTCCATTGACAGGTTAAGCTGGGATCAAACCAAGTTATTTGTAGTTAATGAAAACAAAGCACCTTTTGCAATAATAGAATTTTGAGATGATGCCACAAGCAACAGCAAGAAGCAAACACTAGTAAGCTTTTGTTTTGTCTGCTAGTCAAGTGTGATGTCAAGTTCTTTAAATTAGGTTGATCAGCTTTTTCCATAAATACAATAAATGGTCAGCATAAACAGAGGATAGCTGAACTTTTTTTTTTTTTTTTTTTTTTGCACAATTAAAGTTCGTCATGTCAGTATCACATTCAGCATAATAAATTAGAGACCTTGAACTGAATTAAACACAAAAAGTCAGAATCTGATAAAAAAAAACTATTGGTTACATGTGTTGCTTGCAGTGGTAGTGTGCTGTTCCAAGTCACTCAATATAATATTAGTACAAATATACAAGCTCTTTGTATTGTAACTGCAGGCTGTGCAGAGATGTGAGGGAGTGGTATCAAAGCTGGCAGGGGCAATTCTTCTCCTGCTGTGGGTCGACGTAACCAGGACAGTCTGGGAATAGTGTGCTTAGCACAGTACATAAGTATGAACAATCAAGAGTTGGGTAAAGTAGCAAATTTGGTATTCATAAATGTCCATGAGGAACAAATAGGGAGAGAGTTGTTCCTGTTTGCAGCCCATATGAAAAAATGAGGAAAATGTATTAGTGCCAAGAATTAGTGAGTGGAGAAAGAGGACAGTGATTCTTGTGATTAATGGCTTAAATGTATCAAAGGTAGATGGGGAGAGGCAAAACCGAAGCTACAGATAATAAAAAATCAGAAACTAATGAATGATATTAGAGAGGGGCTTCTGATCAACTAATGGATGGACCACTCTGAAGGGTAGGACATAGAGTATTATGAATAGAAACAGGGAGGAGCTTAAGGGCATTTAAGAAATTAAAGAACTAGGGGACAGCGTTTGTGGTATTTTGGTTTGATGCAACAAAAAAGAAGTGAAGCAAGGGACTGTAAAGGAGTAGCCTCACTGGCACTGTAAAACAAGTCAAAGAGGGCATGTGGGTGAAAACTACTGCATTTGGAAGTGAAGCTAAGTGCTTTATACAAGAGGAAAACTTTTTGGAGTCTGAAAAAGAAATGAAAAAGCAAGGAATATTTGAAGAAAATATATCTGTTTCTCCTGGGAGAAAAGAAGGCAACAATAAATAAAAGACTGCTTTTCATAAGCTAATTAAGATGTGGAAATAACCAAATACTGATGAGAGACAGAAACTGGTAAATATGATTAAAGATGCAAAAGTTCCTTACGAAAAATTATTAAAGACAGAATAAAAAATTTAATGAATATATGAATTATTTTTGTGGAAAGAAATAGTTGAAGGTGGGAAGTGGTTGCTTTCTGACAATTTATGACAAGTTACTAAAAGAATTTGTGGGGCCATTAAAAACTATGTTGTGACCAGAGAAACAGACCCAGCACTATACGAACTAGGTAGGTGCCTAGGACCTGCTGGCTTGGGGGAACCACTGTCCAGTGTGCTACCACAAAGCTTACATTTCTTGCTTAAGAACACCTCTGCGAGTATTTTTAGCAGCATCTGTGCATGTGTCATACACAAGATGCATGTGCATTTATACATTTAAACTCCTTGAACCCACAACTTATAAGCATGGAGAATTGCTTGCTTGCAAATGTGTGTGCATGTGAGTGAATTGCCCCAGTTAGGAATGACAGGGTGGTTAATTTATTCAGGCTCAAACCCTGTTCCTTGATTACAGGAGACTATTGCTTGAATTGTCTACAGCAATTACCAAACTGTTATCAGGAGGTGAATTTTCAAACACTGTTGACTTCCAGTGCATTTTCAAGGAATGTTGAGGTTCAAGTGAAAATTTGTTGTAGCTCATGCTAACTCTGTTTTCAATGTGTATCTGTTTTATTTAATAAATGGCCATCATCGGTGTTTGTGCTATAAGATTTGAAAGCAGCTTTGGTGCGAAGGCTATGATCTCTTCTCCCTCCACCATGTATATGGAGTTTTAATATTGCAGTGCCCTTTAAGGGGGTAGGGGTGCTGCACTCCTGAGTGTATCCTCCTTTGGATGAGATGTCTAGTAACTATAAACCTGTTGTCAGTTTGAAAGACATTCCCTATAGCAATATCACCAGCTTACCATTTTTTTCAAATGTAACATGAGCAATGTATTCCTCAAGGGCAGCAGGCACTGAATTTGTACATGAAACACTGAAATTTGTTGTACCACCAGCAAGCTATTCATTAGTTATAGGTCTCCTTAGTGTGGAATTATTCAGCTGACTTTTACTTCTGCAGCGATTGTATATATTGACTGATATTGGAGGATAGTAATGACAGAAGTTTGAGTGGCCTTTTTTGGTTGAATGTTCTGTAATGAGCAGTCTTGTCATTATTGGTTCATATGTTTTGTTTCATTGCTTTTTGGAAAAATGTTCACAATTACAAATTTAAAACATACTCTAACACATGGTGCTGTGTTATACAAGGAATATCATTTAATATAATCAGGATGGTGCATCGAATAACAAATGCATGTATGCATGGTCTTAAGAATGTTTGCAAGCAGCCTATGGTTTGAAAACAGCCCAAAGTAAACTTAATCCACCACTGGACAGGTGTATTTTCTTTGAATGTGAGTTTCAATGCTGTTTCAATGAATAAATGTGAGCTTCAAGGGCTTACTGTTCATGTTGTCTGTTTTCATTGTTGAGACTACATTTCCTTTTTTAAAAATGGCTATCAGTGTTTGTGCTATAAAATTTGAAATAAAAATGTTAAATATCCCTAATTGCAGAAGTAAATTAAAAAAATAGTATGCACATTGAAAGGTTTGAGCAGTGTTTATGGTATTTTGGGAAAATAGCCAAGTAAAGAGACAATGGAATGGCTGGGGGAGAGAGGCTGCTGTGGGGTGCCCTGTTCCATTAACCTGTCTAGGGCCCCATTTGACCATGATCCAGTTCTGGTTGCAATCATAATTGGTGAAGAAAAGAACTGATAAAATCACTGTTAACAGGCAAAGGCAGTTACTGAGGAGCAAACTAGTCACATGGAAATGTTTTAGAAAAGAAATGCAGAGAACTTTAGATGAGCATGCCAATGGACAAACTTCATGGTTCAGCTGAGTTACTTCCTGGAATCTAGAAAAACTTGCAAGATGTTTCAGCCAAGACTTTTGAGAGCATTTCCTGGAGGTCACTGTCTATTTGTAATGAGCCTTGGGACTGAGGAACAGCTACAATTATGACATACTGCAAATTAGGCTCAAAGAAAAAGAGTTGCAATATTCATGGATAGGTAAATGCACAGCAACTTAGATTTAATGAAAAATGTTCGACAAGGGGATAACAGGTGGTAAAGCATGTTCAATAATAAAAACAGAATTTTAGCAATTTCATCTTTATTTAAAAGCAAGACATCAGTGCATGAAGACATTAAGTGAATTTCAGAGATTGTGAGATTCATAGAGAGAGAGATATCACCAGAAGAAATAAGGAAGTAATTATCCTTGTGTAATATTGCTCATGAGACTGCATAATGTGCTTTATAAATTTCTGAATCATTGATCTGTTGAAAGAGATAGCATGGCAACTGTGCAGAAGCAAGCAATAAAATGTTCCAGGGCTAACAGCAGAAGTTATATGAAGAGGGTTTCATGGATTTATTTATTGCTTTGTTTACATTTGTGAGCAGAGTAATAGGACTCTCCACCATGAACCAGGCCACAATGCAACAGCACATTACATTTTTATGAAACAACATTGCATTAATGAAAAATATAGCTGGCAAACAGATATTCTCATAAAAGCTAAACTTCAAACCTATAGAAAGCCTTTTACGTAATTCCACTACACAAAGATGGCACATTTATTGAACTAAACAGCTAGTGCCCCATATTGATACCTTCCACCTTTCTAAATACTTGAAAGGTGTAACTATAAACAATTCCTGTCCTTCCTTCTTGATAACCAACTGTTTTCTCCACCCAGTTAGGATTCCATCCTCACAACATTACTGAGACAGGTCTGCTTCACTTCTCAGACACACTCATTCAAACCAGAAACTCTGAGCACATTGTCTCAACTCTTTGCCTTAACGTATCTACAGCCATTGATACAGTTTCCTCATCATCTCATCCTATCCATGCATCATTCTTAGACTTGGCATCTTACTCTGTCTGGTTAATTAACGACCTTAGTAATTGCACCGTGTCTGTAAAATGGTAAGATTCCCAATCCCGCTTCCTTCCAGTCCAAACAGACATTCTGCAAGGCTCAATACTCTGGGCAGTTCTCTATATCATCTTCATTAATGACGTGTACAAGACCTTCAGACCTGCTTCAGTTATTAATTATGCTGGCAACTCCAACTTGGTCTGCTCAGCATCCCATCTAACCACCGTACAAACTGTACAAACCATCACACAGACTGACTTCACCTCTGTTGAAAATTTGTTACAAAAATTTAAACTTTTCCTAAACCAAAGAACACTAAACTACTCATCTTTTGTCCCAAAAATAGAATGCACAGCATTAAAATTTAACTTACCACCCACACTAAATTGTTGTACACCATTATTGGCAGCAAATTAAATCTGAATCTCTAAATAAACTATTATCAAAAAACACATCAAACTGGAAGCCATGTACATAGCTAAACATCTCCTTAATGACCACAGCAAAAATATACCTGCCATCACTCTCCTCCTCACCAGCCTACTTTATGCCTCAACAATGTTTCCACTCTCACACCAAAACCAAACTTGAACAGTGTTATCACAAAATCAGCAAATTTGTATGCAACCTCCGTAATCGAGCCCATCATTGCACATCCCTACAATCACTAAACCCTGGCTTGAACTCCCTCATCACATCTCTTATAAACAGCTTGTCAGAGCAGACAAGGTACTGCATAATCCATCCAAATCTCCCCTACTATCCATCCTCATTCAATGGCACTCTCTTAAATGTACTGTTCGCTCCAAAGACCTTTACTTGGTATCATCTCAAAAATCCAATAACTTCAATGAGGACTCAGTATTCTCAGTATCTCTAAGACGTGGAACAAACTCGCTAGCTCAATCAGAGCCTTGCACAATATCAAGGATTTTAAAACTACAATAAAAAAAGACTTGCTCATCGAAACTTTGCAACTGTGGTATACACACGCATGCTGACTTTACTTAAATATAATTCCTACATGATAACTCCTGCTTCAACCTTCTTGCTTCTGATGACTCCCCTGTATATTCCATTTTGTAACAGTTCCTGCGCTATCATAGCATCGATAAACCAAAAAATATAATCTTTTTATACTACTTTTATGAGTAAAACATGCCTTTGAAATTCTTACACAAATACCAATACCTTCTTGTAGTCAAAAAGGTAATTCTGTCTAAGCACTTCAGGGTGTTTATGTAAATATTACCACGTTTCCTTACCAGTTGTAATGTGTCTTATTAATCTATATATACATTTTATTGTTACATTTGTATATTCACTATATGATTTACAATGTATTCATCCTAAATTTCTGTACTGTAAATATCATTGGAGCTTTTCTCCCCGGGGCTCTTCTGAAAATGGGTAATTCTATCTTGGTCAGACTTACTCAGTGAGCAAAAGCTAATAAATAGTAAATAAATAAACAAATAAATACACAAGAACTTTGTAGAAGAGGATACATGAAAAAATAAACATATCAAACACATATGATTTGCATGTTTTGCAGTACAAAGTAATAAAAATAAAATATTAAATAGGGATTTTATTTCCTGGAAGAAGAAAAACAGTAGTGCATGTGGTAAAAAAATTCCAGTTAAACAGAATACAGTCAATGCTGCAATAAATTCAATAGCAGGTTACTCAAAAAAAGAAGGAAAGACACGGCATGATAGCAATGTTCAAACCTATGAAAAGAACCAACAAAATCCAGAAGAAAACACACGTCATAAAAATAACTGAACAGGAATAAAAGGGGCACTATATGAGAATGAAGCAGTATGAGGTGATGTGAAAAGGACTGTTTAAACATGCATAAAAAATCCTTCAAAGGAAGTGATGAAGGAAGTGAGAAAAGTGTAGCTTTTTAGTAAGGGGTAGAATATCTGCCTCATCACTGATTATCCAGATTTCAACAGAAGCTTGTGTATCAAATTATCTGGTCAAGGAAAGAAAGAATAAACAACAGATCACTGACTCTTCTTAATCATTAGGAGTGAAATGGTGGGAATGGACATGGCACAAGAGAAAGCACATACACACATACATGTATACATACATGTATACATGTATGCATACATACAAATTTTTCAGGCATAGGCAATAATGCCCTTATAGTCCCCCCCCCTTTCAAACTTCAACCTATTTCCACAAGTATTAATAAAAAAACTACTACTCCAACTAAATCCCAGCCGAAATGCAACTGACAATCTCCCAATAACCTTCCTAAAATTAGTTGCTGACAGTATTGCCCTTCCAATTTCCATCTTAATCAACAGATCCATCCAAGAAGCATATGTCCCATCCATCTGCACCATGCATACATCATTCCACTATACAAAGGAGGCAAAAACACAGACACCTCCAATTTCAAATCTATAGCTATCCTTTCACCAATATCAAAAATCCTTGAGAAATGTATCCATACTCAACTCATGTCACATCTTACTTAAAACAACTTTCTTACTTCTACTCAACATGGCTTCTGTAATGGCCACAGCACCATGACTGCCCTTCTAGCCTTTCTTGAAACCATAAATCAAGTTCACAACTCTGGTAGACTTGTATCTTCCCTGTTCCTTGAACTATCCAAAGCTTTCGACACCATCTCCCACGCCCTACTCTTAACTCAACTCTCTTCTCTCAACCTCTACCTCCACCTTAGCCTGGATCTCAAGCTACCTCTCTGAATGTCAACAAGCCATATAGTGGAAATCCTCAACCTCCCCTTTTCTTCACTCTTCAATATATTTATTAACAACTTTCACCACGCCAAGTCTGACTCATCTAGAATCCAATATGCAAATGACTCAACAATCATTTGATCTGCCTTCACCCCCCCCCCCCCAAAATTCTGTTAAAACCTCAATCAGCCTTCTCTAAAACTGAATCCAGGAAGAAAAATAACCATCTTGCCCTTAATGCTAATAAAACTAAACTGATTATCTTTTCTCCCTCCAGAAACTCCCCAATAGACATAAACTCTTTCTCAATATTCAGCAACAGTAACATCCCAATCGAAACCATCTCTAATACCAAACTCCTTGGTGTCATTATTGAAGAGCATCTAAAATTTGATACCCATATTCAATCCACCATTAAAAAACCACCAAAAACTGGGACTTCTATACAGACACAACCGCTACCTCTCCCCCTACACCAGAAAAAACATCGCTTCCTCCTATCTGCTCCCCTCTCTTATGTATGACGCCCCACTGCTAAATAATCTCCAACTCAGTCTACAACACAAACTCGAATCATGCTATAATAAAATAAGCAAATTTGCTACCAACTACTCTACAGTGGCTCAAGCTTTCCAATTACCTGATCTTGCTTGATGAGAGTCATTTGATTAAAATTCAAAATGCTTTTTCCGTTGATATTTGGCAGTCTGTATATTTCATCTTTGAAATGATTTTAAAATAACAATGAGCTTCTTTTCACAATAATTTTTTCAACACTTTACTGACATTACAAAATGGTCAGGGAATGCAGGACTGAAACCAAAAAAAAAAAAAAAACTTCTTGAATTTCTGTTCAGTGAAGTGTATAATATTCAAAAGAAAGGCAGATATAAACTAGACATGCACTTTCTGTGAGTCTATGGTCAGGTTACTGACCTACATGTGTAGCTTCTCTACACAAGCTTAATGAGAATTTGCATGAGCCTCAGCAGCCCGCAGAACAAAAAGACAAAATAACACAGAATGCTTTCCCCCGTAGGAAACTATGTGATTTCTGTGAGGCGGCAATGGTTCACTTTTTAATAGCGATTTCTCCATTCTTGAGTTGAGTGCAACAGTGGAGTTGTAATGTATTAGTTGTGGGAGGGGGAGTTGCCTTCCTGCAAAAACAGGAAAAAGATAGTTTTCATCCTTTTGATTTTCAGGCATTTTTTCATTGACATTGAAACATCAACTAGCAGTAATTTGGTGTTTCATAGTAAAACCTACACATGTAAAGTCTGTGCTGTAGAGCATAATTCTCCCAATCAGTGAGTATTGTGAAAGGTATTTCAACTCATTGATTTAGGATCAGTGACTTTTATCTTACAGTTAGTGTTAGCTGTTGAAAATCATTGTAGTACAGCTTTTATTAGCTCCTCAGCAAAGACAAAATACATGCAGTCTTTTCATTTTTCTTAATGATCGTACAAACACAAAGTTAATATATTTAAGTAAATGGGTCTGGGAATAAAGTGCCACATGTGAGGATGCAGAGGGCTTGCTCATTAGAAAAAAAATGCATTTTATTAATGTTTCCTTGGTTTGAAGCTTTGACCATTTCTTTTCATCAGTTTTAAGCTTCAACCAGTTGAAACTTGGTGACATGTGACAAAACCACAATAAGCATGCTGCGGTGCAATTAAATCCTTCGATAGCCATTTAGCACAAGGACTGGAGACTTTCCCCCTAAACATTTCAGAGACTGTTACAGTATTCATCTTAAAAACTATTCCTGTGACTGAATCCCTGAGTTTAAAGGGGAAAAAACAGCCCTACACATGTCTCTCGGTTGTTGTGCTCCAGTTTATAGAAAGTCCATAATTCAACCATTATGTTTGACTTACGTCAATCACATTTATTCTTCATATTTACTTTTAAGACTAATTCAGGTCAAGGACTACTAAATTATTGATTTATTATCATTACCTAAATAAGATTTATTACTTCTAGCTATCTTTACCACAGAAGTACCACTGGTTTGTCTTTAAATTCAATCCTGCTCATGAAGTTTTGTGATGGTCTTACAAAACAGTGAGCATTATAGTTAAGTATTACAGTGTCAGATTATTAATTCTTCAGAAATATATCTTACAATAAATCTAGTTGCTCTGATGATTTCCTAAGTAAATACTTTCAGAACATAAACCAGTATCTCAAAATTTGGGCATATAATCCCTGTTTTTTTGATTGAGATTGACATAATTCATGCAGTTATGTTTTCCTGTAAAAAGCCTTTGTGTGATTCTTGGCATTATCTTCTGAAAATTAAACCAGTGCTCAAAAAAGGTGGTATGCCCCCCCTACACACACACACACACACACACACACACACACACACACACACACACACACATATATACACTCACACACATTAAAACTGAACATTTTATCTTCCATACTAAACAGCAAAGTATACAGTAGGACACGTTTTACTCCGCTAAATATTTAAGATGTGTCTCTGAATATGATTGTTTATAAACACTTTTTGAAAAATGTTCCAGTTTAAAAGTAAGAAGACTGAAAGCATTCAAAATGTCAGTAGCTTGTCTCACAAAAGATCACTACTCACACTAAACTGACTTTTGAGGTTTGTTTTTGACTCTTGAGGTTCGCTTTTATCATATCTTTCAGGTTAACTTATTAAACTACACTTTTCATTATTATGAGTTAGATGAAGAAGTAAACTGAAAGGCAAATCTGCAGCCTTCACATATGTAAAAACAACTCTGGGGACTAAAATCTGCCACCCTCAAATGACTAATAAGACAAGTACTTGTGTTTTCTGAAAAGGTAGAGGAAAAATATAAAACAAAGGTGACAATCAGTTTTCTTGTATATTAATTATTTCCCTTTGTCCATATCTTTTTAATCTGCTCATCAGCATGTTTTAAGTGAGATTAGGCTTATAAGGGCCTCAAGGCCAATAGCCTAGTAACTTCCTGTGATCCTATATGTATTTTGTCCATGGGAGTTACTATACTTTTAAAGAAGGGATGAGGCACATAAATAAAACCTAGTCAGAATGTCAGAAAATATTAAACTGAGGTGCTTTTACAACAAATGGCTACAGAAGAGATTCACAAAGAATGCTAAAGTTATGTAAAAGTACAATTATATGGAAAGATGGCAGAGATCCTTTTAGCTTAGAGAATACATGGGATGAGAGTGATATTAGTTAAATAATTAATACAAAGAAATGGCTGATGGAAGGGATTATACTGGGTCATGCCTCTCAAATGCCCAAATTTATATAGAATGTGCAGATTTTTGCCTCATATTTTTGATCTGTTCCTCATAAAATTTGTGTTTTTTTGGAAAACCATTGAGGACTGAAGTCACGAAATAATGACAAGCATTTGAAATTCAGACTTAACATATCCTTCAGAAAACATATGTTAACTCATTCACTCCACTGGAGCTCAGGAAGTTTGCAATGTAACTTCCAGTGGGCAGAGCCTAAACTTTTGACAGAATCAAATGATGTGCTTACATTTCAAACAAATATTCATATCTTTGGAACCATAGGGGTTATGAAAGAAGTATACATGGCAAACTCTTCAGCACAAACTGTTTTTATAGTTGTAATATTCTTTAGGTTCTAGGTTGTAAACAGAATTTTATAAGTCACAGTAAACACAGTAACTATTACTTTTGTAATATTTTGTAAACAACTTACAATATCTCAGCAACCACTGAAGTTACACACATACTGTCAGCAACATTTTATTCACCTGGTGGACAGCATTCATATGAGGCTAAGAAGTTCTGTCTCTGTTACTTGATTGTTGAGATATTAAGAAACATGTGAAAATTATATCTATATAAATTAATATCATAAAATTAACAATGAATATCTATTTACCTGCACTAGACAGAGGTCACATATTAATGCAGTTGAGTTTGCCTTTGTGTAAGCTTTAAGATGAAATCTTTCAAAACCTTGTACATAGCACGGTTTTGGAATTATTGATGCAAATATGAACAAGCAATATTTGACATCTAAAGGCATAAGTAGGAGTTAACTCCAGATGCCCCTGGAGGCATCACTCGGATGTAATGAGTTAACACAAAACCTGTTATTCTAGTAACTCTCTAAGTTTATAAGATCAATATTTAAAACGAGTCCCTATTTTTTTACCTTTGTCTACCCATTACTTTGGCTTTGTACAGATTTCTTGCATAAAGAGGTTTAGGTGTATGTACTGGGTACAAGGATAGCAGATGTTATGATCAGGCAATTAAACTAAGGACAAGTTGTAATGGATGCTGGAAAGACTTGTATTTGCTATGAGGGTACAAGATTAGTAGAATGTATTTCCAAGCAGAGTGGCATAGTATAAAACTAGAGATACATTTGAGACAGGTCGTACGGATGGAGAAAGAATGAAGGAGGTTAAGGATGGCTAGTTGCATGAGGATTAGCACAACACTCAGATTTCCGAGGTGGGTCAGTGGTGTTTTAAAAGTGGACCTTTTTAATATGTTTATATATTCATATAGATACGACTGCTTAAACTATTCACTCAAATATTTTGTTTTCCCCAGGAATATCAACTGTATACAGAAGGATTTTTTTTTTATAATCCAGTAGGCATGCACAAAAAGCTTCAGCTATACACAGTTAAAAATAGCACATGTAATATTATTCTTTCCTGACAAATACCCCTCTGTCACTCCATTCCTACAATGACACCCTCCCATAAGGCCCCTTCACTCATTAGACACAAATCTACTTCAGATCAAAAAATCATACAACACCTTTGTTGATTTCCTATATTCCACCTGTCTAAATTATGAAACTCGCTTTCTACTAGTAGTAGGGTAATACCCTCCCCATGTGCTTCAGAATCGAACTAAAGTGTTATCTGGTTATTCCTTCTCATTCCTCTTGTTCCAGCTCACCTGGCTAAACTCACCATCATGTCTCTTGTTTTTCTTCTACAACTATTCATATATTACATCCAAATGTTGTTTCTATTAACTCCAGTATTTCCTTCGAATCCTGCTGTCAACCCCTTATCATCATAGAAACATCCACTGCTACTTTATTTACCAAATGGAAACTGTTACTGCTCCACTTACACTAAACCCTCCTCAGCAAGTAGCTCCACATATTTGACCCTTTAATAACTCCCCTTTTCTGTGCTCTCCCTTCCTAATTATAATCTTTTCCAGTTTCATTAATACCCCATATCCCTCCTTCTCTTTATACAATAAGTACCTTGCACTACTTTGCTACTGTTTTCTCCTTTCTCCTGAATACAATCATTGTGCTAAGTCATTCATTTTCTCATGCTGTAGCGTATTGTATTTTTTCTGCACCATCTACATTTTTTCTTTTTAATGTAACAATATGTAATTTTGTGGGGCTTTTCTTCCCCCACCTTCATTGAAAAGAGGTCTTGTATGGCACAGGAAGACCACCGCAGTAATTAAACACAAAAATAAATAAATGATAGCATTACTCATTAAAGGTGCATTCATCTAATGCTATTACATAAAATGAATAAGATAAAGTGACACCAAAACAAATGGTCAGCAATACTGAAATAAATATTTGGTGGTGGGGAAAATCTCTGTACTGGCATGTATGTGGATACCCCCCTACTAACATGACAGCTCTAAGATCCCTATATCTTAAGGAAAACTAGCAAATTAATTGGTGCAGAGTTGGATCCAAAGTACTGTGAACCAGCATTGGACTAACAGTGCAACTATCAATTAACAAAAAGAGTTGCCTGATTTTTATTTTTTATTAGATGGTGGAGATATATTTTGACTTTTATTTTTGATAAATTTTGACTAGTTATGCAACTGCCTAAACAAAATTACTTCAGCAACTCAGTAATTCATGCATTCATATTATTTTATGATTATTACACTCCTGTAACTGGGTTGTATTCAGAAACATAGCAAGCAATTGCATAGGGATGGCACATGACATTACACGTACCTAAGGGATACACAAATCATAAACACTATACAGATTAATTTGTTTACACCATGGGGCACCTGGAACAACTCAGGTACTAAGCACATATGAAAACTGTGTCTGTCATCCCTGTCTGTGAGTCAGAAATACTAAACTGAAGCAGAATGAAATGCTGCTTCACAAAGTAGATATCAGATTGCAAAAGTAGACTAACCACATACAACTAATTACAGAATATTCTGGGCTGCCTGCAAATCTTATGTGTTGCTCAGAATAACATGGCTATAGAAACGAAGGTAGTAAGACCATAAATAGGAAAGTTGGAAACCATAAAAAATTCACTATACCATCCACCAAAGGAAAGGTGAAGGCTTTCCTGGAACTAGCTAGGTATTACAAAAAGTCTTCAGCTAGCGAGGTATTATGAAAAATCTGTACCTAGTTTAACAACTGTTGTCTGTCTGTTGACAGATCTCACAAAACGAAAAGCTTCTGTCAAGGTGCAATGGACTCTTGAAATAAATAAAGGATTTTCTGGCTTAAAAGATTTTGCTAAAGAAATTGCACTATATAACAATGCTATTACCCTCTATGCCAATGTTATTACCCTGTATACCAATGCCATTACCCTGTATACCAATGCCATTACCCTGTGTAGCAATGCTGTTACCCTATATACCAGTACTATTACTGTGTATACCACTGCTATTACCCTATATACGTATCAGTGCTATTACCCTGTATACCAATGTTATTACCCTGCATACCAATGCTATTACCATGTATACCAGTGCTATTACCCTATATATCAGTGCTATTACCCTGTATACCAATGTTATTACCATGTATACCAATGTTATTACCCTATATATCAGTGCTATTACCCTGTATACCAATGTTATTACTATGTATACCAATGCTAATGCCATATATATCAATGCTATTACTCTGTATACCAATGCTATTACTGTGTATACCAATGCTATGTCTTATCCTGTATACTAATGCTACTACTGTGTATACCACTACTATTACTATGTATAGCAATGCTATCCAAAGGTGAGGTGCACCCTGTGTGCTATATCAACCAAAAGTTAAACAACATGGAAAGGACATATTCAGCCATGGAAAAACCTTCTGTTAACTATGTCCCTCTGTATTGGCTGCAAGCAGATGAATAGCAATACTTAGACTTGCCAATGAGCACTCTCCCTCCAACCCTTCCTGTTCTCACTAACCCATAGGCCTGGAGTAGGAAATTAGAATGTTGAACGGGTGTCAGGTCCTGCACCTATCATACTGAGGCCGTGACTCATGGTTTTGCACAGAGTGGTGTAGCTGTTACATATATTCACACTAACCCGCAGGCCTGGAGTAGGAAATCAGAATGTTGAATGGCTGTTAAGTCCTGCACCCATCATACCGAGTCCATGACTCGTGGTTTTACACTGGGAGTGATGTAGCTGTTACATATGTTCACACTAGCCTGGAGTAGGAAATCAGAATGTTGAACGGATGTCAGGTCCTGCATCCATCATACTAAGTCAATGACTAACCCATGGTTCTGCACTGGGAGTGGTGTAGCTGTTACATACTGCATGCTGTAAATGTGTATTATGGCTTTAAATGCACAACAAAGTAACGTATGTGAGGGAACACTCTCATAGGGTCATAGGTTCATAGGTGTGTGCTAGGCTAATGGCCCTGGAGCCTTTACAAGCCTAGTCCATAGGATTACCCTGGCATTGTGCCACCCGACCTTAGTTCCTAGTGCCTCTGTCAAATAGACCCACTAGAATGATCCCTGGGGTGAATTTTCTATTTCCCATCCACTCATCAAGATTTCTGTTGAAGAGGGCCAGTCAGATGCTCTGCTTGACATGTATGGGAAGTCTATTCCATAGCATGGGCAGTCTCTGTATTATGAACCTGTCCCTCCAGCATGTTCTGTTGATTGTGGTAATGAGGTTGAGGTCTCTGGAGTGTGTGGTGTGGCGGGATTGGGATTTCTTTAGATGTAGCATTTCTAACAGAGCTGGGTCAGACATGGCTTTGTAAGTCAAGCAGAGATCACCTCTAAGTAGGTGATATGAGACAGAGAATAGTTGGAGTTTTTTGAGTCTGTCCATATAGAACAAGTGTTTAAGGCCTAGGATCCTCTTTGTGAGGTACTTTTGCAACCTCTCCAGTTGTTGCAGGTGTCTAGTGAGGTACATGCCAAATGGGGCATTGTACTCGATGATTGGCCTAATGAGGGAAGAGTAGAGGCAGACAATGACCTCTTTCTTCCTGGATGCAAAACCCTTAGTGATGAGATGTGCCACATAGAAGGACTTTCTGACCACAGTGGAAATCTGGTGGTCGAAAGAGAGGTTGCTGTCAACCTGTGTTCCTACATCTCTTATAATGCCTTCTGTGTTCAGTGGACTACAATTGATGTGGTAATTCAAGGGAACCGAAGGGGGGATGATGACATATTTTTTGACATTGAGCTTAAGGCCATGGTTCTGACAGCAGTTGTTGGTCTCATTGAGGCCTTTCTGTAGGATGTCAACATCACTTGGGGAGTTAATAATAGCTCCCAACTTGCAATCATCTGTGAAGATTGTCAGCCAGAGTCCCTTCATGTTGGCCTGGACTTCAGAGAAGTAGATACCAAACAGGAGAGGACCCAGGACCGAACCCTGTGGGACTCCACTCATGACTGGTCGACAGTCTGACTTGGAGTCAGCTGCTTTCACACTGTGGGTTCTATCTGTGAGCCAGTTTGCAACTCACATAGTGATATAGGGGTTGATGCCTAGCTTAGTGAGTTTTTCTATAATTCCTGAGTGGGGAGTGGTATCAAATGCCTTGGCCAGATCAAGGTAGGCTGTATGAATCACCTTGCCTTCATCCACAGCTCTGGTTACTGACTCAAAGAAGTCAACCAAGTTGAGCGGGCATGATCTACCCTTCACAAAACCAAACTGTGTAGGATCCAGAGTTTGGAGATTCCCTATATCCTTGTTTATTAGGTCCATGATGATGCATTCCATAGCTTTTCATATCAGACTTGTCAGGCTAATGGGGTGATAGTTCCCGGGGTCTGTAGTTGGTCATCCATTGTGGAGAGGGATGACTGTAGCAGTGCACCATTCAGTAGGGACAAAGCCTGAGGTGAGGCTGTGATTGAACAGGCCACACAGGTGAGGTGCCAGTTCACTCTGTAGTTCATGTAGAACACAGCTGGGGATATTGTCAGGTCCCATAGAAGCTGTATTCTTGGCCTTGGACAGTGCTGTTTTAACCTGTGCAGCAGTAATACTGGGTGCCTGGCAATCTACTGGTATTGTGATTGGTCCTGGGGGGATAGGTAAAGTTGGCACTGAATCTGTCGGCCAGTATATTGGCAATATCTGTTGGCTCAGTATAGGAGGTACCATTGTGCAGTAGCTCAGAGCAAATCTGGGTATTGCCATGGAGATTCTTTACATAACTATAGAAGGCCTTGTAGTTGTCTTTACTATCTGCTGAAATCTGTTCTCATAGCTAGCTTAAGAGGATTTGATGAGGTAGCTCAACCTTTTGTTGAGGCTGATAAGGGAGGTTTTCCAGTCTTGGGACTTCACCTTATTCTGCATCAGTTTCCTCCTTCTGTTTTAGAGTTTGTTTAAGGCAGGTGACCACCAGATTGGCTTCCTTTTTTGAGGAGAGCATCTTGGTTCTATTGGGTATGGCGAGATCCATGCATTTGTGTACATGTTTGTACAGTGCATTGGTGTATGATTTGGCAGTCATGCAACTATTCTCCATTTGCATGGGTGCCGTGAAGTTAGTCACCTCTGTTTTTAGGAGTCCAAAGTTAACTTTGGAGAAGTTTTTCATGGTAGTTACCTTTGTGGAGGGGGTGGGAGGGATGTGGATTTCCAAGGTGATTAGTTTGTGGTCGGATCTAACCAGGGAGGAGTTGACTACTATTACTGGTGTAGAGCAACAGTTGCACATGTTAGTAATGACCAGGTCAAGGATGTTGCTACCTCTAGTGGGGGTAAGAATTAGTTGGTCCAGGGCATTGGAATTAATGAATTCCAGAAAGCATCGAACAAGTGTATTGGTACATGAGTAGTTTTCCCAGTTAATGGAGGGGTAGTTCAAGTCGCTCAGTGTGAGAGTGTTAGGTTGGAACCTAATATTCTCCAGGGTGCTTAGGAACATGGAGTGTGAGTCTTGGGACATGGTCGGGGACCTATAGTAGACTACAACCTGAATCGCTGACTTATCCAATGTTAGCTGCACCTGAAGTATCTCAGATGCGTTATGTTGGGATACCAGTCTGGAGGTGTGCATATTCTTTATAAATATGGAGACACTACCACCTTTGGGGCTTCAGTCCAAGTTCTGAGGCCGAAAGGTGTGGAATGAGTTATAGCCTGGTAGTGCAGGGGTGCTTTCTGCTGCCTTGAACCAGGTCTCAGTTACAGCACAAATGTCGATGTTCTCCATTTTAAGGAGTGCTTCGAGCGAGTACATTTTGGATTTAGACTTCTAGCATTGAGCAGCATGACCCTCATTTGTTTGTAGCTGTTACGGTGGTAATTTGGACTTTGGAACACCATCTAAAAAAGACACTATAGGGGTGGCAAGAGCCTTGGCCAGTATCCAGAAGCCCAAGGGGTGACAGATGCAGACCATCTCTGGCAAAGCATCAAGGTCTGTCAGTCATGTCATCCCAGGCAGACAGATACTGGATCCCCTTAGAATGACACCAGAAACTAAGCCAATTGTTGAAATCAATCATTTTCTGCTTGTACTGTGTTATTATTCTGGGTGATGGTAGGATGCTGCTCAGGGCTATGGTCATACCCGCCTGGGCTACGTAATCCGAGAGCTCCTCCATGTCTCTTTTCATGTAGTCCAGGGAGTTACGTCTTAGGTCATTCACACCCACATGTACAATGACAGAGTCATATTTATACCTCTTGTTGAGGGACCTGAGTGCGTGTGTTATGTGGTGGATCCTGGCGCCTGACAGGCAGCTGACTGTTATTCTTTCCTTATTCAACCTAGTTAGTAGGACATTAGTGTGCCTCACTATCAAGTCACCTATGACTAGTGTGTTGGGAATGCTGTTTTGCCTTAGGGGCTTTGGTCGGGTGGCAGACTGTTTAGGAGAGTTATGTGTCTCATGATTAGTGTTGTGTTGTGGTGGCCGAGTGAGTTTCTGACTTGAAGGTCTCTGCTGTTTGGGTAGATTTTTACTGAGAGGCTCAGCGAAGGTGGGTGTGTGGTTTGTGTTTTTATGTGAAGACAGTGCTGGTGTGTGTTCTGGAGGGCTATGTTTTCCATGTAATGTGGTGCAAGTGTTGACCTTCTCCTCTTGACCAGCTATTCCGGTCTTGGCTGGAGAGTGCGTGGCTTCCAATTTGGATATATAACTGCACCTCTCGCAAGTCTGAGTGTTGGGAGGTAAGAGGAGAGGGCTGTCAGTGTACATGGCTCAGTTGCTACATTGCCTCAGGATGCCCAAGTTCACCAGGTTAATAGTAAAAAGCACAGGAAACAGACCTTTAGACATGCCTGGAGGGGTGGGCATTAATAGTAAGTGCTGGAGCTGTTTCCTTGTAGAATGAAGAGGTCTGGTAGAGTGCTAAACTCACAGAAAGCCATTCAGGAAATCAATTTGTATTAGCCAGCTAATTCTGTATAACTGCTGCATAAAAGATAGGTGGCTATTCAGAATAATTCAGGAAGTTAGCTCCTTAGGCAGAGGATCAGCAAACAGGTGGCAAGCAAGAGCTTGCCTGAATACCTTGGAGGCATGAAGTACAATAGAGCAGTCAGGGTCCTGATGTGCAGTTGTGTCTGGTGGATGTAACTATTACACAAAGATTGTAAAGACGATCCCAATAAGTGCACTTTTTCCTCCGTTTAAAAAGAGTTATTGCGGACACACAAATAACACAAAATCCAAGGTATGTAAAGTAAGGTTAAGCGCTTTCACTCACTATGTGAGCTTCATGAGAACACAATTGTTCACTACACATTCATTTAAATATACAGATTTGGTGCCAAACAGACCTCCTGTATGACGTGTACTTAAAGGTACAAAGTTTCACTTGATATTCATACTGTTCCTTGATTTAAAAAAGCAATGTAATAACACTCCATAAGGAATGTAAGTTAGTGCAAAATTAATAATAGTATATATTAATAACAATAAAAAAATATATACCTTATATTATAACATTAGATGAGATATAATATGTATATAAAAAACTCTATAGATAAATATATATATATAAAAATACATTTGTATGTTGAAACTCAATATTAAATATGCAATGCAATGACACTGGGCTGTAGATTTCCGTTCATCATTTGAAAAATAAATAAACATTCAAGAATGCTACTGGGAGTATGATAAGGATAGTTGTATACAACTTTGAATGTATTACATTCAACCTAAAAAAACCTGTAATATTCAACCATATTCAACTGTGATTACCCTATCCATAAACAATCGCTAAAAAGTATTACACTAAATATAAACATGATTAAAACACATCTCTGAATAAATGTGTGCCTATCTTCTATCTATATTCCATTTCCAAAATTGGTTTACAAGAAATAAAATCATTCAAACCAGGTGGATTAGTTGCATCCAAATACAGTTGCCACCATATTTCTTTAAAATTAAGCAGTTTCTTCGTGTCCCCTCCTTTCGGGTTGCTGCTTATAATATCTAATATAGCAAATTTAAATGCATGGTCATTACCCATTTTTTCTACATGTCTGGAAAGTGCATTGGTAGCATCTTTTTTAGTTATGCAATAAGTGTGGTCATATATACGCTTTCTAAAATTTCTTTCGGTTTTACCGACATAAAAGCTGGTACATGCCCCACACTTTGCAATGTATATTACCATCTTTGTGTTACAGTTCCCCTTTTTTGGTCTAACCACTTGTTTATAATCATTATGGATACACATTTTATTCACTTCTAGAATGTGTTTGCATTGGTTACATGCTCCACATTTTCTTGTGCCTTTCGAGGGAACCTTGTTACTAATACTATTCATATTCTGCTTGTTTTTTATTCCTTCTCCGGGATTTTTCTGTAAGATTTTCTTGATATTATCCCCCATCTTATACACTATCCCTGGTCTACTACCAACAATTTCTTTGACATTTGAATCAGAATATAACAAGTACCAAAATTTGTTCACTATGTCTATTATTGAATCAGATACGGGACTGTAACATAGTATTAATGCCCGTTGATATCCCTTCGTTTCCGTGGTGTTGTTAAAATTAAAATTAGTTTTGTAATTTGTTGTTCCCGAACCAAATAAAGGTTTGTATTTCTTGCCCCATTCATTGATAACATATGTCCCTACTTCGTTCAACATTTTGAATGGGTATCCTCTGTCTTTGAATAACCCGGTTATATACTCACTTTCATCCTTCATTATTCTAAAATCAGATGTCATCCGAGAGGCACGAATACATTGGCCCTTGAATATATTTTGCTTTAACCTAATAGGATGACAACTGTCATAAGCTAAATAGTCATTGGAAAATGTGTTTTTCCTGAAGATTTTGGATTTCAATTCACCTTTATCTTTATATATATAAGTATCAAGGTAGGCTATACCTTCAGAACTATGTAAATAAGTGAATTTTAAATATTCACTGCTGTTGTTCAAAAATTCGATGAAACTATTCAGTTCATCTTTAGTCCCACCCCATATTAGATGTATGTCATCCAAAAATCTTGAATAGTGGAGAATAAACTTGTACCATGTGCTGGGAAATAGTGTTGTTTCTTCCCAGTCAAGCATCACCATGTTGGCAAATATGGGGGCACACGCCGCCCCCATTGCCACACCTTTGGTCTGCCTGAAATGTTCTCCTTCAAAATAGATGAAATTATTTTCCAAGACTAAGGACATACATTCAGTTATAAGGCAAATCTCGCCCCATTCCAAATCAGAGTGTTTGCGGATACTGTTGGCAAATGCATCCAATCCTGCTTGTTTAGGGATGCATGAGAACAAGTCAATTACATCTATTGTGACAAAACAATATTCGTCCCTCCAAACTGTTGAAGGATACTTACTCAAAAATTCCCATGAATCTTTAACCATGTGTGGGATTTTTTTGTAAACATGTTTTAACAAAATATCAATATATTTACCTATGGGGTATGTCTTAGCTCTACTACCTGACACAATAGGTCTGAATGGGGGGTTGTTAATATTTTTGTGTATTTTAGGTATTCCTATCAGGGTGGCCATTAAGGGAAATTTCACTCTGAGATAGTCGTGTGTTTCTCCAGATATCCTTCCATCTAATAAATATTCTTCCAAGTATGAATCAATTCTCTGATATGCAATGTTCACTTTGTTTATAGAAATAGTCTCGTAATTACGTGATGTATATAATATATCATACATATTCATGGTGTATTGCATTTTATCATATATGACCACCCCTCCCCCTTTGTCAGGTTTCATAACCCTGATTTGAGTATTATTCCTTAATGCTTCTAAAGTTTCTTTCTCTTGTTTGTTTAAGTTGTTTAGAAAGATGTTTTTCTTCTGTTTGTAATATGTGTTGTGAATTTCTTTTGTTACCACTTTCTCAAATATTTCTACTCTAGGATAATATGGTGGAATAAATGTACTTTTAGTTTTAAAAGTCATTTTATTAATCTCTTTAATCTCATCACTATTATTTGATTTGGACGTACTACTCTTGTTGTTAAAAAATATAGCTAAATTAATCTTTTTAGCATATTTTTTTATTTCACATAAGCAGTCAACTAAATTAAAACGAGGGTTGGGAATGAATTTCATCCCCTTGCCTAATAAATCAAAATGACTACCATTAATGTCTATACTAGAAAAATTGTATATAGTAAAATTGTCACGTGTGTACACATTCTCTTTTACTATAATTTCTTTGGTTTGTATATTGGGAACTTCGGCACTTTTTGATATAATGTCTAGTTCTCCACCCATTATCTGTAGTTGTTCCTTCCGTATCTTGTCTGTTGATTCCAATTTGAATTCCAATGGGGTTGAGTGTATTTCTCTTTTCCCCCCTGAAAATGGGCTTGATATTTGTCAGACATAGTACTATTATGAACATCTTTGACATCGTATGTCTTATACGTTCGTTCCTGTTCACCCTTATATTTTGACCAAACGTATGCTTCACTATTTTTATATTGTTGTACATCTCTAATCATTTTCTTCTTTTTCCTCTCTCCAATATTGGTTATCCATGTCTCAGCTATAGTAAATTGTTTACTGTATAGATTCTCCCATTCCGTAAATAATAAATCACTGGTAATTTGAGAATCTAATAATTTTACGTCTTGAATCAGTTTAATTAATTTCTCATCATAGTGTTTGATGAGAATATTCATGTATTTTAACCCACATTCATAAAAAAATTCATTAAATTCCATTATACCATTCTCTTCTAATGTGATTCCCATAGGCTTTTTAAAGAATCTTAATCCTTGTGGAACTATTTTCATTTCGATGCATTTGTGTAAATATGCGTTGTCAATTTTTAATCCATTAATTTGTTTCAGTTTTTTACCAAATGCATATATCATCTCCTTTAAACTTCCTAATGATTTATTAATTTTGTTATAATGCCCTTTGTTTACAGCACCAGTGTCTATATTAAAACATGTATTTAAAAATGTATTAAGATTCACATCTTGAGTACCCTTAGTACATTTACCTGCAAACTTTTCTTTAACAGGATGTACAATAGCATCATTCTTTCTAACCATAGTGTTTAAGGCTGCTGTAGAATATGTTTTACACGGAAGTAACCTTTTGGGTTTAGTCCCAATACGTTTGGCTTCTTCCTCTATTTCATAAATTGAAAAATCAAATGTTAAATCAGGTAAATTAATTTTACTATTATTAAAAGTCTCGTTCATGTCCAATTGATGACCAGTATCTTTAATTAAATGTTGCACCCCAGAACATTGTCCATTGGGAATGGAGAAACTGTTTTCCATAGTATCGAACACTTTTTGAGGTCCTTTGGATGCCTTTGCGTCATGAATGTTAGTATTAATAATAGGTTGAATATCTTTAAAACACGAACCTGTCACCACTCCCTGTGGCTCTTGGTGACTGGTGTGTACCAAGTGCTTGTTCACTTCATGTGATGATCCGACAGTGATGTTAAAACCTGGAGAAAGAGTTACTGAAGTTGCAGGATCAATTAGCCTATTGAAATCCCTGCCTTTGATCTCCAAAAAATAGTCAACATGGTTCGTACACCCTTTGCGTGTTGCAGGGGCAGTGATTGTTTTAAACAAATCAAACAGCTTGCCTATATCTTCCTTGAGTGAGGCAATTTCGCTTCGCAGTTCCAGTAAATCCGTTTTCGTGTCCGCCACTTCCGCCTTAGCGTCTATGTTCTTAACTTGGGAATCTGCACCAGTTTCGTCCATGGTAGAGACAACAACGGAATCAGCAAAGCAACCACCTACGAAAGGATGTAAAGACGATCCCAATAAGTGCACTTTTTCCTCCGTTTAAAAAGATTTATTGCGGACACACAAATAACACAAAATCCAAGGTACGTGAGGTAAGGTTAAGCGCTTTCACTCACTATGTGAGCTTCATCAGAACACAATTGTTCACTACACATTCATTTAAATATACAGATTTGGCGCCAAACAGACCTCCTGTATGACGTGTACTTAAAGGTACAAAGTTTCACTTGATATTCATCCTGTTCTTTGATTTAAAAAAACAATGTAATAACACTCCATAAGGAATGTAAGTTAGTGTAAAATTAATAATAGTATATATTAATAAAAATAAAAAAACAATATACCTTATATTATAACATTAGATGAGATATAATATGTATATAAAAAACTCTATAGATAAATATATATATATAAAAATACATTTGTATGTTGAAACTCAATATTAAATATGCAATGCAATGACACTGGGCTGTAGATTTCCGTTCATCATTTGAAAAATAAATAAACATTCAAGAATGCTACTGGGAGTATGATAAGGATAGTTGTATACAACTTTGAATGTATTACATTCAACCTAAAAAAAACCTGTAATATTCAACCATAATTATTTTATAATTATTAATATATACTATTATTAATTTTACACTAACTTACATTCCTTATGGAGTGTTATTACATTGTTTTTTTAAATCAAGGAACAGTATGAATATCAAGTGAAACTTTGTACCTTTAAGTACACGTCATACAGGAGGTCTGTTTGGCGCCAAATCTGTATATTTAAATGAATGTGTAGTGAACAATTGTGTTCTGATGAAGCTCACATAGTGAGTGAAAGCGCTTAACCTTACTTTACGTACCTTGGATTTTGTGTTATTTGTGTGTCCGCAATAAATCTTTTTAAACGGAGGAAAAAGTGCACTTATTGGGATCGTCTTTACATCCTTTCGTAGGTGGTTGCTTTGCTGATTCCGTTATTACACAAAGATGCAATGTGGGCCTGATAGAGCTCTGCAGCCTTGGACTTTTTTTTTTCCAACAGCAGCCCATTTGCTGGAAGACCTCTCTAAGACTGTGTCTATTGTTGAAAAAAAATTAAAGAGCTGTTATTTTATTTGTGTTACAAAGCCAAGTGGGCTACTATCTTTTGCTCATTCTTCAGTCATATAGTTCTTTGTGTTAAAAAGCTAAGGGAGTTATATTTTTTTCTTCATATTGCAGAATTACTGAAAAACTTCCATTTTTTTAATAACCAGTGCATATGATGGTGTTCTTCATTGAAATTACTGTATTTACTGTAGATGCTCACGCACACACACATATATATATTTATTCATATGGATCTTGTAGTATTCATCAAATCGACATTATGACAACATGGTTAATTCCTCAGAAGTTGCAATGTTAAAAAAACAGCATTTCTGTCAGGGGAAAGTCCCCCAACACCCCTACACCATCTGATAATTTTATATATATATATATATATATATATATATATATATATATATATATATATATATACTCCAAGATCACACAGTACCTGGGGAAAGGCTATATTCCCCAACCCTGGGGATTGTCGATTATTGCACAACTGCTGACCACCTGTATTGTCAGCCACAGTGTATTGACAACACAGAGATCAATTTTAGCTACAATCAGCCAATATAAGGTAATACAGTACACTTCTGTTGCATGCTAACGTGTCTTGCAACACAGAGTATGCAGATCAAAATAATAATAAATGAATATATGTCTGTGTGTATGTGTGTGTGTGCGTGCGTGTGTGTGTGTGTGTGTGTGTGTGTGTGTGTGTGTGTGTGTGTGTGTGTGTGTGTGTGTGTGTGTGTGTGTGTGTGTGCATATCTTTCCATCAAAGAAAGTTGCCTTTCATCGATGGGTGAGAAAGCCGTTGCAGTTGATCAAAAACCAGTTTGTCAGACTATGCAGGATTTGTCAAGATGTGATCGCTGTACAGTGGGGATCAGGGAATTTGCCCTTCCTTTACCATAGTGTGATCTCAGAATTTTATTTATAAGTAACAGGGGATATAGGGGCAAGGGGGGGGGTTTGTTCCCCTGCAAAAACACTAGTTTATTGCTATCTTTCAATCATTTTTGAAATGTTGTTTTCTCTTTCAACCATTGCTGTCAATGAAAAATGTTTTGATGTATCTGCACTTTGACAAATAGTTATGCTGTCATAGATAGATAGATAGATAGATAGATAGATAGATAGATAGATAGATAGATAGATAGATAGATAGATAGATAGATAGATATGTGTGTGTGTATAAAGCAAGAAAACGAGAGAGGGGAGAGGAAAGAAAGGGATTTTCTGTTTTTAAGCAGACTTGTTTTAACAATCTGGTTAGAATAGAAATATACTCATCAATTGTAAGTCCTAAATAAATTATACATGCTGAATCAAGCTGAATCAAAACATCAGTGCCACATGTCTTGGTGCTATGTATTGCAAAAAAGTTCTTCCATTGAAAATAAATATAAAGCTGAGATAAACATAGCATATCCATGAAGTTTAATCAGCTGACAGCAGAAACATGAAGTTATAATACTGAGAATAAACACATACTAACAGGCTTAAACTATCCATGTTCTTCTTTCAAAGAAAAGATTAATGATTAGCTAAGGGATTAGTGTGCAGCTTAAACCAGTCACTTAGATAAAAATGTTTAGGTAGCTTCTTTGAAAATAGCTTTATCTACTAAGCGCACACTTTAAGAAATGTTCAGGCAGTGCCGTGTAAAGCCACTTGAAGGCATGCTGTTAAGGAGCTCTTCAAGCCGGGCATTAAATTGTCTTGAGTTTAGAAAATTCAGTAAATCAGTAGGATCTTCAGAAAACAGCAATTGTCATGCCGAATGCTGTGTTACACTGGAAGCTGTTTTCCCACCTGATTTTGTGTTTATATAACAATCTAACACTCCTAGTTAGCACCTGCATCATAATACTAGACAATATACAAATCAAAGATGGGTGTACTAGCCATGATGTCATAAGAACCAACGTAAACCACTGTAGTCACAAAAACAACAAAAAACCCAAGAGACCAGCAACGAATGAAGCCACTGCCACTAACCTCCAGGAAAAATCTAAAGCACAAGCTCCAATGACCTTAATTCGTTAAATGAATGGTTCCACTAGTCCAAATAATCCACACAGGTTTATTAGACGAATGCAAAATCACAAGAAACCATTATTTTGCATCACCATGCACTGTCAATTGTTAAGAAATACCAGAGAAATTTCCGCATTTAAACAAAATGCAATTAACTTTTGCAGTTATAAAATTACACACAACTTTCTCTTTAAAGGACACTGTTTCGATACAGATCTGTTGCTAATATTGTCATTCAGACCCACTGTACTCATACCTCTCAACTATACAGAATTTCGAAGAATGTCCAGATTTCTGCCTCATATTTCTGGTTTGTTGTTTGTAAACTGTATGATTTTCCAGCAAATTATTGCAGATTGAAGTCATTAAATAATAATAAATAATTGTAGACATTTGAGTTTCAGACTTCATATCCCTCAGAAAATATACAATAATGCAAAATCTGTTATTCTAGCACCTATCTAAGTTTGTAGGAGCAATATCTAAAATCTGTCCATATACTTTTGGCTTTGTCCAGATTTCTTGCTCTGAGATGTTGAGAGGTATGACTGTACTTGTGCAGTTTAATAACATAATCATTTCATAGTTTTTGTAGTCAGTAAAATTTACTATATCATCACCTCAGGGCAGGCCCCTAATCAGCACTAGGTAACCTAGACAGAGCCCTGTGCTGGTTGGGAGATCCAGCCACAACATTAACTTAAAAAAAAAGTTTTCATGCTTTGCACAGTGTCCTCTGGCAAAACATTCATTTTAAGAAATGTTCCGGCCTTGCTTTGCTGAGCACAACATAAAAATAAAGGTTTTCCTGCTTCTGCTACTACTGTAAAGCAACAATTTTCCTTGCTTTGCTGCTGGCGTAATATGACAGCTGTAAACCAATGAGAAAGCGTGTCTACATCAATGAGATACAGAAGGTATGCAGTGAATTGGAACTGATGTCGCATGATTTTTAATTTCACAGAAAAGGAAGGTGCAACATTTGGAAAGACGCAAGTAGGTGTGTGTGTGTGTGTGTGTGTGTGTGTGTGTGTGTGTGTGTGTGTGTGTGTGTGTGTGTGTGTGTGTGTGTGTGTGTGAGACTGTGTGTGCGTGTGTGTGTGGGTATAAAATGCCCTAGTTAGAGAGGGCAGTATTGTTACCAACCTACTCAGGGCTGAAACCTTGTACCTTAGCTACAGGAGCCAAGAGCCCAAATCCTCTACACTGACTGCTAAACCTTAATTAACTTTTTGACGAATCACTAAAGATTACAGTCAGTCAATGTCAGTCATTAGAGTTTCACAGTTCACAGCAAACATGTTGATGTGAAGTTTTGGTTACACAATACACAAGTTGATGCAAAACCTGTTAAGTGATTTAGAGTACACTTCTTTTATTTGTCTCCCCTTTTGTAGAACAATTATAGTTTAAAGGAAGGAAATTGATTGTAGTTAACTA
The DNA here is from genome assembly GCF_019279795.1 of Protopterus annectens. Classification (NCBI taxonomy): domain Eukaryota; kingdom Metazoa; phylum Chordata; order Ceratodontiformes; family Protopteridae; genus Protopterus; species Protopterus annectens. The sequence goes on from NC_056745.1 coordinate 978,099,117, forward strand.
GAGCATCATCACATCAGCCATGTTCTTTGGGTGTGATCCTCAGCTTCCTTAATGTTATCAGTGTATTTATTATTTCGCTGCAAATAAATTGGACAGCATGAACTCTATGAGTTTAACATTAATATTTTAATTCTGAATACATTTTATTTATTTTTTTTTACTGGAGTCGTACATTGATCACAATAGACCATTTGCATGCACAGCCCAGCTGAAACAATTAACAACAAAATAAAATAGAACTAATTCACAAGCACAGTAATCACAGAAGAGAGATAATCCCACAGGCAATTGATACAATATGTAAATATTTTTAACACACTAGAAAAACAAATTTGAATTATTTTTATTAGTAAATATGAGAGGGGAAGCAGGAGGTAAGAACATAGATCAAAGTAGGAGTGATGCAGGTTAGGTGGGAGTTAGGTTATGTGTCCAGTGGAAAAGCACTAGCAGTCAGAGTTTTGATTAATATGTCCTATGAGCTCAGCTTTGAACATGGAGAAAGAGGAAACTTCTTTTAGGTAAGGGGGAGGGATTGCCAGAGTTTTGGGTTAAGAATGGAGAAGGAATAGTCAGTACAATGCAGAAATGTTATAGTGATATCACCATCACACCATTTTTAATGCAGCATAGGTAATCCATTCTTCTAGGGCAGCAGGGACTGCATTTACAGATGAAGCACTGAAATGCAAAGGTGTTTGCAACGGCACTCTCTACATTAGTAATAGTTCTCTTTAATTTAGAATTATTCATATGACTTTTACGTCTGCACAGATTGTGCATATAGACTTAGCATATGTTATCAGATGGCTAATATTTCTTATGTTCTCCTGAATACTTTTTTTTTTTTTTTTAACTGTGCTACACCCAGCTGGATATTATGGTATGATGCTAATGATCTTTATACAGATTAATGTAGTTCATCTAAAGTTACCAATAAAGTACATGTAATTTATTTCTTCATAACAATAAGGGGTGTACACCATCAACAACATGGCTATAACTGCTGGTGGGGGTCATGGGCTCTCTGTTGATGAAATTACCCTAGGCTCTCATTTCATTTTTAAACAGTCTTTAATCTGTCTTTACAAGTGTAGTGTGTGTGTGTGTGTGTGTGTGTGTGTGTGTGTGTGTGTGTGTGTGTGTGTGTGTGTGTGTGTGTGTGTGTGTGTGTGTGTGTGTGTGTGTGTGGGTGTGTGTGTGTATTTGTGTGTGTCTGTGTGTGATTTCAAATATTTTGGCTACCTTGTGTTTCTGAGAAACAAATTTCTAATATGTGACTTTGATCATTATTATTAATTTTTTGACACAGACCTCTAAGCATGCACTCAACAGTATAGATATAACTGCTGGGTTAGGAGGGATGTCTGTAGACAGAAATGACTGACCCTGAAAAAGTCTTTGCAGGACTAGTGTGCATTTGTGTAAATCAAATTGGAATACCGTGGCCATTTTTATTCAGACAAGTGGTATATAACTGATTTAGTGGCTATAGTTTCTGTCTACAGATATTGGTCGAATATGACAGCAGTGTGAGTGTCCTTTTATGGTTGATAAGTTCTGAAACAGGTATATTTTACATTACTGGTTCATATATTTTGTTCCACTGCTTACTGGAAAAAATGTTCAAAACTACAAATTTAAAACACACTCTAAAATATTTCTGTATTAAACAAGAAATATATTTAATTGGGAAGGTTTATCGAAGCACACATGCATTTATGCATAGTATTAGTCCTAAACATATATGCAGGGGAGCCCATTGTTTGAAAACAGTCCAGGGACAAAGGAACACTTTGCCACTGGCTAGATGCTTTTTCGATGAATGAATGTGGGCTTCAAGGGAAGAGAAGTCTGTTGCTGCTCATGCTAAGTCTGTTTTTTAAGATGCTGTTTCTCATTCTATGTCTGTTTTCAATGTGCAACTGTTTTGCTTAGCAAATGGCTATCAGTGTTTGTGCTATAAAATTTGAAATAAAAGTTTAAAATTAAATCAACATCTGTGAAATCAGTGTAAAAGTAAAGAGGAAATTAGTATGCACTATTGTGCACATTGTCAATTTAAATAGTGTTTATGGCAATCAGGAAGAGACAGACAAGTATTTATTTCTATTTTACATTTGTTGACTGGGATAATCCGACTGGATATATATCCATTTTCAGCGGAGGACCGGGGAGAAAAGCTCCAGCTGATAAAAATACAAAGATTACACAAAAATTAGATACATAGTACAATATAAGAGAAGGAGTCAAGCATATTTACAAGTTGGTTTAGTAAAGCCCCCAACAGGGACTCACAAGTTACATGGTCTGTCATATTAAAAACAAAAAATCATCAGATTGGAACAAACAGCATTGAGTATTAAATGCTTACAATACTACCTAGGTAGGATTTTCATTTTGTAGCTTAATCAGGGTTGGTACAGGGACAAAGCCAGTTCATTTTGAAATATTGTTTGATGCTTTTTTTGAATAGACTTAAGAAGGATTGGAGGGTTATATAGTTTGTCAGTGAATTCCACATTTTGCCAACAAAGTTGTCAAACAGGGATTCACTAGCTGAGTTATTAGTTTTGTAGGTTTGGACCAGTAGTTTGTCGGATGACAGTAGTGACCTCAAGTTATTGTATGGTTTTATAATGTTTATAAGTGAGATGGAGTCTTCAGGTTGATATAGAATTTTGTGTGCTATTAAGAGTTGATTGAATTGAATTAAACTGGGCAGTTCAAGCAACCCTAGTTGATTAAGGTTCTGGCAGTGATGGGTTCTGTATGTTGAGCCAGTGGCGAATCTGGCAATATCATTGTAGCTGTGGGAGATCTTACTCAGTTCAGACGTATTAAGGTTGGAGAGTACAGGAGAGGCATATATAAGAGTAGAGAGTAGGTGCAACCGGCAAATGCAGTTCTAGCCAATGGGGTTAAAAATGACTTGTTTCTGTACAGAGATCCAAGGTTCTTATTGATGGTTTGTATTGGTTTGTTGACATGTAGGTCAAATTTAAGATTATTATCTATAATAACCCACTACAAGCTTAGTATGGGTGGATCTACTAGTGGGGGTAAAGAGTAGAAGTTTAGTTTTATTGGGGTTGAGCAGTAGACGTTAGTTGGAGAGCCAGTTTTTAATAGTGTTAAATGGGTTTTGCATTAAGATTTGTATGTCAGATGGGGAGGAGGCTGAGCAAATCAGAGTGGAATAATTTGCATATTGAATGCAGGTAACTTTGGGGATAGCAGTGTGAAGGTTATTGATGAAAATAGAAAAGGGTAGTGGTTCTAAAATGGTGCCTTGAGGGACACAGAGTGTGAGAGGCAGCTGGCTGGACAGTTTGCCCTGCTATAATATAGCCTGTTGTCTGCCAGTCAGATAGGACTGGAACCACTGGATTGCGTAATTGTTCAGGGAGATTGATTTTAAGGAAAGAATGAGAAGTTCATGGTTGACCATATCAAAGGCTTTTGATAGGTCAAGAAAGAGGGCTGAGGATAGCCTGTTGTCATTCCTGTTTTGGTTAATGGCATTAGTAAAGGAAAGGAGGGCAGAGGTGGTACTGTGATATGGCCTAAAGCCATGCTGAGAGTTAGACGGTAGATTGTTCTGTATAAGATATTGGATTAGTTGTTTGTGTACGCGCGTCTCCAATATTTTGGCTAGTGGGGAAAGAATAGCAATGGGTCTATAGCTGGATAATTCTGTGGAACTTCCACCTTTATGGAGGGGGATGACGTGGGATATTTTCCAGAGGGAGGGGATAGCACCTTTAGATAAGGTTCTATTGATCAGGATAGATATGCAGTATGCAATGGCATCTGCAGATTTTTTTAGGTACTCTGCAGGGAGGAGGTCAGCAGAAAGGGTAGTAGGTTTTATTTTTTTTATTAGGGTTTTGATAAAAGTGGTAGAGATGGGTTGGAAGCTAAATAGGGGATGATTAGTGGGTAGATTAGAGGTAGGGTTTGAGTTTGTGGAAGTTAGTTGATTTGCTAGGGATTGGATTGTATCAGTGAAAAAGTTATTATAGGTGCCAGCTATGGGCTCTGGAGAATTATGGGTGAGGTTTGAAGGGGTTGGGGTGGTTGAATGTCCTGGATGAAAAAGTTGATTTAAGCTTGCCCAGAACTTTTGGGGGTTGTTTTGGTGTTTATATAGGAGATTTTGATAGTAGCTTTTTTATCTAGCAGAATGGAATTTTTTGTTTCAATCCTTAGTTGGCGGTATTTTAAATGGTCTAGAGGGGCTTTAGTTGTTCGCCAGCTGGCCCAGGCTCTGTTTCTAGTTTTGATTTTTGACTTGGTATCCTTTGTGAGCCATTGTGCAGTGTTTGATTTGTTTTTTATAGTGCGTGCAGGAGCATGGGAATCAACGATACCTAGGAATTTAGTACTGAAGTAAGCTATGGCCTCTTCTAATGGTATATTTTTTTAGTATTGACCAGTCAACTGCCTTTAGTTCATTTTTGGAAATTAACAGAATTGAAGTTTTTCTTGTTTCTAAATGTTTTATATATGGTCTGGCGGGAGGGTCTCTACCTTGTGTTTTATGATATAGGTTAGTAGGTGATCGCTAAGGTCGTCAGGGAGGGTCCCAACTGTGTACAGTTGGGGTTGGTTATTGACAAGTATCCAGTCTAGGATACTTTCCCTGTTGGTAGGTTTGTTGATCCTAGTGGGAGAGGTTATTGTCTGTGTAAACCCAGATAAATTTATATGGGTGATGAGGGGTTCGGAGGAGCAGGAGTGCCAGTCGGTATTGAAGTCACCAAGAATTATGGTTTCTTGGAGGTAGGTAGTGGATTACCAATACAGGGTATCCCCTAGGGTATTTATATTGTTACCTGGTGGAATGTAGGTACAGACAATGTTCAAACATTTGTTATAGTTAATCTGTAGTTTGGTTATGATGAGTTCTGCATTATTAAATAGGGGTGGTTGTATGGCATCTCTACTGACAGTTAGAGTATTTTTGTAAAGGACTGCTATCCCGCTGCCTTTCTTAGTAGTGCAGTGTAATCAGTGTATGTTATAGCCTGGAGGTAATATCTCATTATCAGCAATATTTGGTTTAAGCCAGGTTTCTGTAAGACACATAATGTCTGGGGAGTGGATTGCTAAGAGGGCATGCAGGTTGGGAATTTTATTGTTAATACTTCTAATATTTAAGTGAAATGTTAGAAGGGAACTAGTGGGAGTAGAGAGGGGTAGCTTATTTGTAGGGGCTGTGGTAGGGGAGTAAAGGTTACTGGGTGTAGGTTGGGATGAATGTCCCCATCTATTATAAGTATTGGAACATTGGGTGGGGGCTGGTCTATTACCCCGCTTAGAGCTCCAGCCAAGTACCAGCACTTCTTAGTACTGTCCCAGTGTATTAATCTAGTGTCTTGTGTATACATAACGTACATCAGTAACTGGGTAGAACTATCAGTAGGGTATACCCAAAAATGATCATTGCAGTCATATAGAATCTTAAAACTGGGACAACCTTATCTCCTCTCAATACACTTCCCTTGTCATTCACTCTAAGGTTTCCCACTACAGGAGCCTGACATTGAAGGGGTATGTTGGATGGGTGTCAAGGAAAGGTGGAGAAGATGATTACAGAGGGATTCATAACACAGGCAATGGTAGACAACTGCAGCAGGAACCACCCCAAAAATAGTGATTATGATTGGGGAAAAAACATTGGAATTTCATTCGTACTGGAATTCTTTTTTATTATTTTCAATATTTTTATACTTTTATTCAGTTTTTTTCAAATGGCACATTCTTGGATCAAGTGTTATATACTGAATTAGGCTGAGGACTCCTCAGATGCTGCCTCTATCAAAAATTCCAAACTGCATATTAGTGGATCTATTCTAAGCTATTTTTCCATTAATAGTTTTTGACAGTTCACATCCCACAATAAAGGCAAAGCAGTAAGAAAGTATTCATATACATAGTCCTATGCTTCAAGATGAGCAGGGTGTTTTGACAATCTTTATCATAATGAAACATTTTGTCTGTAATAAAACAGTAGTTGGTGTGGCCTAATTACAAGCAAAATGTACTAGACTGTAACCTTGCTGCTGCTCAAAACATGTCAGTTCCAATCATAAAAAATAAATAAATAAATAAACAAAAACATCAGATTTGTGAGTCAAATAGCAGGAAATCTTTTACAGCTTTTAATCAAAGCCATTTAGTGAGATGTCAGAAACAATAACTGATAACATTATTCCTCAATGGCCCAGCTGTTCCCTCCAATTTGTTTTGTCCACACTCTGCATTGGATTCTCTTGGCATTGCCTCTGCTCTTCATTATAGCTGGTACATGTTGTCCCATTGTGAATCTTCTTCAAGGGGGAGCTTCAGCCATTGGGGAGGAGCTGCACCAGAATTTCACAATCTGTGCCTTTGTACTGGTAGTCTGGCACAGTGCTCAGTGAGAGGAGGCTTATTTTCTGTAGTCAAAGTCAAGGTGCTGAGACTAGGGCTGCAGTGCTCAGAGAATGGAGTTTAAAACTCTGAGGGGAAGACCTGGAACCCAGAGATTGCACACTAAAATCTGCAATCATTGTTGTGGTACTCGGAGAGCACAGGCTGATGCTCTGAGGTTCATGTCCTAGTACGTAGAGAGCGGAGGATAAGACTCTGTAGTGGAATTCATAGTGCTCTGATAATGGAAGTTTAGGCTTTGCACTGGCAATCCTTGTATTCAGAGCACAAAGGCAGAGGGTCTATGGTGGGAGTTATGATGGTCAGAGACTACAAGATGGTCACTGCTATAATAGCAGTATAAGTCAAAATGATCATAGAATGCATGCAGTGATAGGAAAATTGGCAGTTTTCTTTTTTTTTTCTTTTTTTTATTACAATACAGCCATCCCTCATACTCTTGAGTAGATCGGATGTGATAACACTACACTTTGCAAAATACCTGTCTCAATATTCTTCATGCTTTAAACATGTAAAATGTATTATCAATCCTTCACTCCCTGTGTGGACGGTGTTAAAAAATTTCATATCTAGCCCCCGGAAGAAAGAACCACCCCAAGACATTCTAACTGTTAAAAGTATATCTCTACTCCCATGTCACCACAGGCTCAGACTGATGCCAGATCTCTAAACAAACAAGTTCATTGCCTCATGGAAATGCTTTTAGGAAATATGCATGCTTTAAAGGAATCCAAGTAGCTTTGAAACAAGAAATAGATTGACTTCACAGAAGTCTACATTTATAGACATACTAACTGCTGCAGTACCTTTCCTGTCATGTTCCACTTTTGCCGTTGCTAGAAGATGACATTCCCACTGCTGGCAATGAGTAATGAGTAATATTATACAGGCCAACAGTACAGTGAGAAGTAATGAATGATTTCCTCACAGTGTTCAGGTAAGTAACTGTGCCACACAGCTAAGGATGAAGAATAAGACAAAAAAATGTTTTGGAACTTGTACATGGATAGCATAAAATTTGTATTTTGTTTGGAACTAATGAGTTTTGGCCAGTGTAATTGCTGATATTTAGTAAAATTACGGTGTGCTTGCTATTACACATGTAATTATGAAATTTATTAAAAAATTGTTTTAAAAGGAATTAAAATAAAACAAAGCATATAGAGTAAAATTCAGAAGAGAACCGTATACAAGATATAAAATAAATGTTATTTAATGGAAGGCTGTAAGCGCAGCTTTTCTGTTTTTTTTTTTTTTTGTTTTTTATGTGTGTTATCTATTGGGTAAAAGGGACAGGCACTGGATTTCTTTCCCAAATGATGCAAAGAGCAGGATGTTAAATGAAAGCAAACTTTCTTCATCCAGAATGCTGGATTAAAACAGAGATTCTTGGCAAAAATAGGAGGCACATCAGGTGATGCAATAAGAAATAATTTTGTACAACATCAGTATTGTCAAACACAATGCATATGCAAGTTAGAAAATCAATTAAATCAGGAGAGAGAGAAAGTGGGACACAGCCAAGTGTAAAGACACAACAATACAAGTCTGTTGTGGTTTCAGATGCAGTATGTGTGTGTGCTGCTTCCACTATGAGTGGACAAACATGAATGCAATGAGGATCAGAATCCTTGAACTGCCCCAAAAAAAAAAATGCCAAAAAATACTTCTGTTTTTTTTTTTTTGGCAGGGAGCTAGCGCTCATGATATGGGAGTCAGGACCCCACACACCCCGAACTTATGTACACCAACTCCATGGTTGCATCATCTTGAAGAAGGGGAAAATTTCCCCCCAAAAGAGCATCACTACTAACACAACTTGCCAACAGTGATTTCCTAAGAAGGAATGGTATGCGTCGTTGGGTTGAATCTCAGGCAATTGAAGCCCAATTATTCAGTCTTCAATATCCAGTAGGGTAATGGGCTACATTTATATAGTGCAGGCCCAAACTAGAAAGCAAATTCTTTATCTTGTGCATGTATGTATGTATGTATCTATTTTTTTATAAGAATACTTGCTCCTAATTATAACCACTATTTTATGAAAATAAGGAGTAATTATACAAAATTTTATTCTGGTTAGATAATGGCTATACCATTGTAAGAGTAACAAAAGTTTCATACAGAAGTAAAAAAACAGAATGTTGCACCAAATATTAAAGTTTATGTGCTGTAAGCTCTTTTTAACAAAATGTTATTTTACTTTTCAGTTTATTTCAGTTGTGTTTGTTACACATTTGTTTTGGTGAACAGGAATTTGCTATTCTTTTAATAATTTCCTTGATCACTGAGTTAAAGTAAGTATTTTTATGTCTGGGATCATAAAACAGTCAGGAAATGTATCTTTTTCTCGACTGTTATGCAGTCTTTGAGCTGTGTATTTAATGTGTGGGGGCTTCAGCAGGGCTTGTTCTCACCTACAGAAAAAAATTTTTTTTTATTTGTTTTTGCTTTTTATGTTTTTGATGGAATAGCTGTTCAGTGTCGTGTACCAATGAAATGATGGTTTGATGTTATATATTTATGACTTAGGTTAGTATAATTATATATTCATATATAGATAAGTATATGTAGAGAGAGATTTAGTTAGGATACTGAAGTACAGCAATATTTACAAATCTGAATAAGCAGACAATGCAATGCACATTTGATCTATATTATCAGTATTGAAATCCTAAAAGACCAAAGAATGGGAAATGCATAGCACCCAGGGACAGACTTGGATTTATAATGAAATATGACATCTCCATAAGCTGTGACAAAAAATAGTAACTAAAACATCCAAACTGCAGTACAAGACCAGCATAAAACATCATAATTAAGAATGTCAAACAAAACTGGACAATGCAGAGTACTTGAATTAAAAGTAAAACTTTGTGTTTTTCAACTACAAAATCTGTCCAGGTAAACAAGAGACCGACAGAGAGGAAGAGAAACAGTAGTCAGGTTATCATTATTTTGTGACATTCATTCATAATCTCTTGAGACTTTAGTCATAAACACATGAAAGAAATACTGATAAGCTCATGTTGCTGTCTCAGGGCAGTGCAGTGTATAACGATCTGTGACTAATAGTGTTCTAATAATATCACTGTGCAGTAAAGTCCTAGTGAAAGCATCATTTCCCATATCCCTCAACTTCTCCTGACATTGTGTCATGATTATAAAAATTGATTCCATTTTAGGCAGTCTCTGCTACTCACAGATGCTTAATATGTTTTCATCTCCCTTTCAAATTCTGAGCTGAGCTTACAGGTCCTGTATCTTCAGTATGAACTTTGGTTTAAAGCAGAATCAGTAAGGTAATCTTGAAAAGGAATGGTAAATATCTGGTGAACTGCTCTGCTGGTACTGTTTAATGCAACAAGAAAATATATCTGAAGTCATAGCATTAAATATATTGCAGCCCTGTAGTGTACAAAATAGAAATCATTAGAGAGGAGTAATGAATATCTCTTCACAAATGTTCCAGTTTGTAACACTGTGACCTGAAACTTTCAACATGCCATCTAATCCTGGCATCTTATGAATGCAAGTCATTCCAGCAGTATCATCTCTCCATTAATTTATTTTCCTCCAGCTTTTTTTAGTTAAGTAAATTGCATATGAAAAAAAATATTCTTAATGTAATTCTAAGCAGAGTTCAGCTGAATGAAGATTATAGAAACATGTTCTTTAAGTAGAGAAACTGAAAACAGATGTATGCGGTAGAGAGACATACAGATAAGTAGCTATACAAACAGAAAGTGGGAGAGAGATGCATAGATAGAGACAGATAAAAAAAATGTTAGTCCCAGATATATACTTGCAAGTGACATTTGCAAAAATGGAGTGTAGCTGTTGCAGCAAATGTGATTTCAGAAAAAGGATGTGAAACTAAGATGCATGGTGTAAAAAAACATGTCTTCATTCATTAGATGCTTTAAATATATTATTAGACTGAAGTGAAGAATGCAACATAGGCAACTACCAAATGTTCAAGGCTAGCTTTACCAACCATAAAATAGGCTCATAACATTGGCAACATTTATTAATTAAGGTGCAGGTTTTCAATTTATTAATTATTTTAGAATACCAGCTCATGAAAGACTCACTGCAGAATTCTTCAATCTATCAGTTGTCCACTTTTGTAATGCTACCATGTTTAGATTTTGTGAAAAGGTTCCACTACCTATATACCTAAAAGCAACCAGCTGTTTCATTTGTAACAGAGTTTGAAATAATAAATCTGCTGAAAGGAATGGTCAAAAATAACAATTATTAGCACTTATAAATAAACAGTAAATTAAAACTTGTGCAGTTTTGTTTTCACAATCATTTTGCTCAATCTCTGTTTTGAATGTACTGCGTTAAAACAGTGCCAAGATTCAGGATGGGGTGGGCTCATAAATGATAGGCTGAAATTACTCTGGCACACTTATGATGGATATTCATTAAACCAAATAAGTATTTGCTGTTTTTACTGGTTTTCAGCTATTTTTTCCCATCAAACAGAAACACTTCATTAATTATGCCGCTGTGGCTGCACAATTCTTTTCAAAAGTACTTATTTATAGTTAATGTGCAAAGTCACCTTTCAAGCTAGAAATGTGCAGTTAAGGTAAAACAGATCATGAGGTGGAGTGCTGTCTTAAAATTATGTGGCCTACCATTTAATTTGTTGTCACATAGTAAATATGTGAAATATTATGTATATCAAACTGACATTATAAACGTCTCATGGTTGCTACTCAGACATAAAGTTGGGTGCTGGAGGGGGGGGGGCAGGATGCTGACAAGCTAACAGCAGATTTCTCCTGCTCTGCTAGTCTATTTTATTTTTTAAAGGAAATTCTACTTATAAGTTATCATATTTGTTTTTTTAACCAAATATTACTACTTTGAGTTGTTCTGAAGGATAATATCAAAAAATTATTTTCATATACTAATATTTTCCTGTCAAATTTTTGTCAAGAAATTTTTTTCACTTATAATCCAGAATGAGTCACACAAAAACAAGCTTTCAGGATTCACCTTTGAATAAGAACTTCACTCTGTTCTTACCAACATACAAGAACTTTGCTTGAAGATGAATAAAATGGGCAACACGTTAGACAATTTTAAAGAAACATGTTCAAAACAAATGGAGCAAATACAGGCATCTTTAAACCAGCAGGCAATACAGAATTTGGGGGTGGAGGATGCCTTAAATGACAATGGAAGGGAGATTGTCTAAAGACAAAAACAACATTGACTTCTTGCTGAAACAAAATACTCTACTCTTGAACAAAATAGATGACCTAGAAAATAGGTCTTGAAAGAACAACATCCATATCTTTGTTTTACCTGAAAAGATTGAAGGGAAAGTATAACCTTCCTCATTACCTAGAGGTCAACAGGTTTTGTACTTACTTTCCTCAGTTGCTTAGAGAAAAACAGCTCTTGTACTCACTTTCCTCACTTATCTAGAGGAAAATAGTTTTTTATTCGGGCATGTCCAAGGGTCAGCTCCCAGTGTTCTCTCCTGTCTACCTGATGAATCTGGGCATCTTGATGCAATGTAGAAATTGCCTCATGTACACAGACAACCCTCTCCTCCTACCACCCAACACTACAACCTGTGAGAGATGCATTTATCTAGCCAAACTGGAGGTAAAGCTCTCTCCAACCAAGACTGAACTTGACAGTCATGAGGAGAAGGTAAACATTTGCACCACACCACACTCAACACATAGTCTCACTAAATCTACACCACCAAAATCCACACATAGTAACACAAAAACATTTGTGGAGGCTCTCAATAATAATCTGTCTAAGCAACAGAGACCTCCAAAGCAGAAACACAAGCAACCTTCATCCCCCAACACAACCCAAATGACACATAGCCCACAGACTCAGTGTACCACTCAACCACAGCCAATAAGGCAAAACAACGTACCCAACACACTAGCCATAGGTGACTCTATAGTCAGGCACACTGATGTCCCACTCACCAGACTAAACAAGTAGAAGATTACTGTCAGCTGCCTGTCAGGTGCCAGGATCCGCCACATAACCCACGCACTCAGGGCACTCCACAACAAGTACAAATATGACTCCATCATTGTCCATGTTGGTGTGAATGACCTGAGACGTACCTCCCTGGACTACATGAAAAGAGACATGGAAGAGCTCTCTGATCTTGTAGCCCAGGCAGGTATGACCCTAGCCCTGAGTAGCATTCTGCCATCACCCAGAATGATACTGCAGTACAAGGACAAAATGATTGACTTCAACAATTGGCTAAGCTTCTGGTGTCATTCTAAGGGGATCCAGTATCTGTCTGCTTGGGATGATATGGTCAACAGACCACGATGCTTTGCCACAGATGGCCTGCACCTGTTGCCCCTGGGATTCCGGATACTGGCTAAGGCTCTTGCTGCCCCTATAGTGCTTGTTTTAGGCAAGGTTCAAATGACAAATTCACCACCATAGCAGGAACAGGCAAGCAAAAACTGAAGGTAATGCTACTCAATGCTAGAAGTCTAAATCTCAAAATGCACTCACTCGAGGCACTCCTTAAAATGGAGAACATCATGTGACTGTCCAGTGACTGAGACCTGGTTCAAAGCTCCAGAGAGCACCCTGTACTACCAGGCTATAACTCATACCACACATTTCTGCCATGTAACCTGGACTGAAACACCAAAGGCAGAGGTGTGTCCATATTCATTAAGGATATCCACACCTCCAGGCTAGTTGCTCAGCATAATGCATCCGAGGTTATCCAAGTGCAACTAACTCTGGGCAAAACTGCAATCCAAATTGTAGCTTGTTACAGATCCCCCAGTATGCACCAGGATTCCAACTCCTCTTTTCTTGATGTACTGGAAAATATTAGGATTCAACCAAACACCCTAATAATGGGTGACTTCAACTACTCCACCATTAACTGTGAAAACTACTTGTGTACCAACTCCTTAGCTCAACGCTTTCTGGAATTCATAAACTCCAATGCCCTGGATCAACTTATCCACACCCCCACCAGGGGCAACAATATCCTAGACCTAGTCATTACCAACATGAGTGACTGGTGTTCCACACCTGAAGTCAACTCCTCGTTGGTCCAATCCAACCATAAGCTAATCACCCTTGATATCCACATCCTGACCCCATCCCCCATTAAGGAAACCACAGTAAAAAATTTCTCCAAAGCCAACTTCATGCTTCTTAGGACAGAAGTGGTGAACTTCATGACACCCATGTAGATGGACATTACAGTTACGACTGCTGAATCCTACACAAATGCACTCTATAAGCACTCACATGAGTGCATGGATCGTGCTATCCCAAACAGATCCAATACACTATCCTCCAAAAAAAAGGAAGCCAATCTGGTGGTCCCCTGCCATAAACAAACTGTACAACAGAAGGAAGAAACTGTTGCAAAAGAGAGTAAAATCCCATGAATGGAGGAGCTCCCTGGTCAGCCTCAGTAAGAAGCTGAGATCCCTTATAAGATCCTCCAAAGCTAGCTGTGAAAACAAAATCACCACTAATTCTAAGGACAACCACAAAGCATTCTATAGCTATGTCAAGAATCTCGATGGCAACAGCCAGATCTGCTCTGAGTTACAGCACAACAGCACGAAAATTACAGAACCAACTGATATTCCCAACATCCTGGCAGATAGGTTCAGTGCTAACTTTACACTCCCCCCTCACTCCCTAAAGAGCCCATATCTATACAGGAAGAATGCAGAGTCCCTATAATCACAATTATGCAGGTGAAAGCTGCACACTCTAAAGCCAAAAACACAGCATCCATGGGACCAGATAACATCCCAGGCTGCGTTTTACACGAACATCAGAAAGAACTGGCTCTCCACTTAAGCACCATGTTCAATAATAGCCTCACATCAGGCTTTGTGCCCACTATTAGCCTGATGAGCCTGGTCTGCAAGGCCATGGAAGCTATCATCATGGAACTCATTAACAAAGACACTGGTAACCTCCAAACTCTGGATCCCACCCAGTTCAGGTTTGTAAAAGGCAGATCATGCCTCCTGAACCTGATCGGCTTCTTTGAGGCAGTCACCAAAGCCGTAGATGAGGGTAAGGTGGTTCATACAGCCTATCTTGACCTCGCCAAGGCTTTCAACACCACCCCCCATTCTGGAATTATAGCTAAACTCACTAAACTAGGTATAAATCCCTACATCACAAGATGGGTTGGCAACTGGCTCACTGACAGAACCCACATTGTAAATGTTGCAGATGCCAAATCTGACCTCAAAGCAGTGGCAAGTGGAGTACTACAGAGTTCCATCCTGGGACCTCTCCTGTTTGGTATCTACTTCTCTGAAGTACAGGCTAACACAGAAGACCTATGGCTAATGAAGTTCATAGATGACTGCAAACTAGGAGCCATAGTCAAGTCCCCAAATGATGAGGACATCCTACAGAAGGGCCTCGCTGAGACAGATGCCTGGTGTCAGAGCCATGGCCTCAAGCTCAATGCCAAAAAGTGCAGTGTCATTCCCTTTGGTAAAAACTCTGTACCCATGAACTACCACATAGGCAGCAATCTACTTAACACCGAATGTGTGATAAGAGACCTTGGGACCCAGGTGGACAGTAGTCTCTCCTTTGATAGTCACATCACCACAGTGGTCAGGAAGTCCATCTACATGGCACACCTCATCATAAAAGGGTTCTCATCCAGGAAAAAAGAGGTCATTGTTCCTCTCTACTTGACACTCATTAGACCCATTATAGAGTACAACGCCCCTTTTGGAATGTACTTCAAAAGACATCTGTAGCAGCTGGAAAGGCCACAGAAGTATCTCACAAAGAAGATTACTGGCCTCAAACAAATGCCCTATACTGACCGTCTCAAAAAACTCCAGCTTTACTCTGTAGCATATCACCTACTCCGAGGTAATCTCTGCCTAACATATAAAGCTATGTCAAATCCACAGCTGTTGGACATGTTACAGCTAAAGAAATCCCAATCCCTCCGAGCTACATGCTCTAGGGACTTAAACCTTGTCACCAGAATAAACAGGACATGCTGGAGTGATAGATTCCAATCCCAGAGACTTCCCATACTCTGGAACAGGCTACCCATCTATGTCAAGCAAAGTTCTTCATTAGCACTCTTCAAGAAAAATCTTGATGAGTGGATGGGAAATAGGAAATACACCCCCGGGGATCACTTCTGTGTCTCTACTCGACAGTGGCACAGGAAAATAACTTTCGTAGGTGGTGTAAGCCAAGAACCTTGTTGACTAGGCTTACATAGGCCCTTGGGATGATAGCCTGGTACCTACCTATGAACCTATGACAAACTTTTGTTGTTTTTACTAAGAGAGCATTTTCTGTTCTATTCGTTCTTTTTTTTTGAGACCAGTGACATAAGGAATAGTAGAAATTCAAACCATGGTTGAACTGGACTTTTGGTGTTACAGTAATCCTAGAGTTGGATCCAGAGTCCACGGGTGATGAACCAGGTGAGGCCAAAGGAAAGGAAACCAGACTTGTTGTGGCCAATATGGTGTAATGAGGATTACTTTGCTTCTCAAATGAAGTGCTTTCTTTAGAAATTGTGAAATCAGAAGAAAAGGAGGGAAGTCATAAAGCAGTCCCGGGGGCCAATGGTGTACTAAAGCATCCCTCAATGACTCCCCCTGAGGGGGGAATTAGGGCAAAGTAGCTGCTGCATTTGTGGTTGGTGGGTGATGCAAAACTGATCCCAGTGATAGAAAATCTCCGTCGCTACTTTGGGATTGAGAGACCACTTGTGAGGCAGGAGAATGCATCTGCTCAGTTTGTCCGTAATCACATTGGAGTTTCCAGGAATGTGCATTGCCACGAGAAAGCAGTTGGAGGCTATCACCCATTGCCATACTCTCATGGCTTCCTGACACAATGGGTAGGATCTGGTTTTCCCCTGTTTGTTGATATACCAGATGTCCGACATGTCCGAATGGATAGCAACTGTCCCTGATGGGAGGGCAGATTGGAATGCTTGCAACACCAGAAGCACTGCCCTTAGTTCTAGGACATTAATATGCAAATTGGCCTTTAAAGGGGACCAAGTGCCTTAGACTATCTTTCCCTGAAAATGCCCAACCCCCACCCCTCACGGATGTATCCATGGTCACTATGGCCTTGGGCTGAAAGGTTGAGAAGGAACAACACCATAATTCCATTTCTGGCTTCATCCACCAATTCAGATCCTGCTTGCAGTGGTTTGTTATGCGGATTGGGTGGGACAAAGGATTTGTTAATAGGAACCACTGTGATACTAAAAGTCATTTGTAGCCATTGTAGTTATCTCATATGGAGTCTTGCTAGAGGAACTATAGCAATTCTTGCTGCCATTGATCCTAGCTAGTTGAAGGACTGAATAAGCTGGGACTTTGTCCTGAGAGAGTATCACTCGAAGTGCATCCAGGCGTGATGTCTCATGACAATGCCTGCACCCGCTGCTCTGGCTGCACCTTTGGCTGTATGTGCAATCAATCGCATGGATCAGTTAGATATGGATCCCAGGGTGGCAAGCTGTGAAGCAACTTTGTCATGTACCTCATCAGACACTGCTCCTGCTAAGGTTCCTGAGAGTTCTGTGATCAGGTCCCTTTGGAGACAGGAAAAATGTGCCAAGTAATTTAACAACCATATGGCAAAGCTCATTGAAGCATAAACCCTCTTCCCTAGTCTATCCATCATCTGAGACTCCCTGTTTGGAGGATGTACAACAGGATTCTCCTCTGTGAGTTCTTTCCTTGTGGCTGCCACCACCACCATACCATCTGCTACCAAGCCTTTGGAGTCAGGGGACTTCCAGGCATGCTGCATGATGAGCTTGACCAACTCATCTGCAGGCAGAGTCACCCAGGAAGTAGAGGCTTGGGCACAGAAAACCTGCAAGAATACAGATTCCTCTGAGGAAGGGTTGGGGGACTTCCAGTCACCCCCTCTGTTTCAAGATCTCCAGTATGCCTCCAAAGGAGACATCCTCAGTGGGCGACCATGGGGACTCTTCCTCCTTCCTCCTCATCATAATCTGTATCTTTGGTGAGAGATTCCTCAGGGGAATCAATGTGCTTCCTCTTGCATGATCTCTTATGGGGTGGCTCTTCAGGAGGAAGGTCTGAAGAGGACTTTGAAGAGATGGTCCCCTGCGGTAGGGTATCTTGCTGCTCCCATGCCTGATGTCCCAATGTAGTGGAATGTGGCAGCTGTGAACCAGAGGACATGTATATATGATATTCCAGTGCAGAAAGACCCAACTGCAAGCCTTTTGAGGTGATTGACCTCTCCATAACCTGGAAGGCAAGCCCACCCAAAGAGGGATGGGAATCCAGAACCGAGAAAGACAACCTTGGAACCGGGTTCACACACCTCTCTGACAAGCTTGTCTCCAGAAAAGGAGCCATGAGAGGACTCAGAGCTGCCACAGAAAACAGAACCATAGATGGCACTGTACCAGGGGTCACGGTGCTGACAGACCAGTCACGGTCTTGAGGGTGGGTCGGCTCCGACTGAGACGTGGTCCAGAGGGTAGGTTTTGGAATCATGGTAAGATCTACCAATGGAACCAAAGAAGCTGGCACCAGGATAGGCATCAGCATCAAGGGCTCCAAGACATGCAGGGAGGTTGAAGGAGGAATATAGGTTGGAGTCTGTGGAGAAAAACCCTCGCCTCTGGGTGGGTGAGGGGTCCTAGATGGAGTTGAGATGCCTCTGGCTGCTAGGAGCTGGTCCACAAGTCTCACTATATCTAGCTCCAAAAGGCTCCTGGTGGAACAGGTTGACATCCCTGATGGAGATTCAGGTCAGTCAAGGAATGGACTTAGCTGCTGTCCAACAAAGGGGTCAATGGATGGGGAATATCGGGTACTGGCTAGTGTCTCAACCTTCGGCACTGTGGTCGGAAGACCAGAAAGTTGTGATGATGGGGGTGAAGTGACCAGTTTTAAGGGAGAAGCTATTGTTGGTACTGAAAGGGTCATTGGTACTGTGGAAGGTGTTGATACCATGGGAATAATGGTTGTTGGTTCCGTAATCAAGGATGGCACCATGGATGGAGTTTTAGCTTCCGGTGCCGAGGTAGGTGTTGGAATCATTTTGGCATGCTTAGTTTTCGGTTCCATATGAATCTGGGCCTTAGTAGTTTTTGGATTCTGGAACTGAGGAGATGATGGGACTGAATGTCTCCTCTTCTTGGTCTCTTTTTAGGAAGGGTTGAGACCTCCATCTCAGATAAAGCCTCCAAGAAAGAGGTTTTCAAGAGACCCTTTAAGATTAGTTTGTTTTTGCGCTCAGCTAAGGTGCGGGCACTAAAGCCCTTACAGAGCTCACACTGAGGTTGAACCTACAGATGTGATACTCCGAGGCAATATACACAGGAGAGATGCCCATTGGAGTTTGGCATCTTTCTGCCACTTTTGTCACACTGTTTAAATCCAGTAGTGCCTTTTTTGTCAGCCATTATCAAAAATAAAATTAACAACAAATAAACAGCAGTTAAACAGCAATTAAACAGCAATGTATTATCCTGTCTGGTGGTTAGGGATACACATGCATGCACATAGAAGAAGGAAATATTTTTTTGTGTGTGTGTGATTTACCAACAATGGTAAATAGAAAAAAGTCCAAAGGGTAAAGGGAAGGGAAGAAGAGAATACCAAAAGGTAAAGGAAGGGAGGGGCCTGTACTAACAATGGCACAAAGAAATACCAATAAGGTAGAAAGAGAGGGGAAAAATCACTCGCACAGAAGGGGAATTATCTCTGACTATAAACAATTAAGATTAAAAAAAAGGATTGTAGAAGAAAACGAGGCTAAATTTTCGAAATACTGAGAAAAATAAAACACTTAGCTTGAGAGCTGGCCTGACGCTTATTGAAACTCTACATGACAAATGAGATCTGAGGAGATGACGAGAGGGGCACTATGGGTAACCTTGGCTCAAGAGTTTTTGGTTGGCACGAGCTTGTTATATCAGCCGAGTCAGTTCTGAGGACGGGACCAAGACCCATCCATCATGAATGAATGAAGATTAACAAAATCAGCTCAATAGTTCATTAAAAAAGACAAGCCAAAAGAAATAATTGGTAGGTTAATGAAAGAAAAAAGAAGTTAAAAGAAAAGTGACACTGTTTTTTAAACTCAATCTTTTTAATCTACTATAACATTTTGTTTACCCAGCAATAATTCCATATGTTTCCTCTTTTAACATGTTTATAATCAGATAGAAACCTGGATGTATCCTTCATCAAGGTAATTATTTAACATGTCATTATTCTCTTTCTCTAGTTAAATCAAACAATAATAATGAATCAGTAATAATTCTTTTATAATTAAAAAATTAAATATTCGGTTTGAATTGGTGTAGGTTATACATGCAGGTTTATATATATATATATATATATATATATATATATATATATATATATATATATATATATATATAGATATATATATATATATATATATATATATATATATATATATATATATATATATATATAAAATATATATATATATATATATATATATATATATATGTATGTATAGATAGATTGTGTGTGTGTGTGTGTGTGTTTATATATATATATATATATATATATATATATATATATATATATAGCTTACCTTTAAAATGTCGAGGTCCACTTGATGCTCAGATGAGTGAAAGTCTGTTTTCAACAGTTCGAATTAGCGAACAACAAAATGCCAGACTCATAATAATGAATGCTAGTGTTTATTCGCTGTTGTGAATTTGGCATTCTGAGTGAAGATCGCACTACAGTGGGGAATGGGACATGTACCCTTTCCCTCGCTGTAGTGCAATCTCAGAGTTAGTATATGTAATTAGCAGGGGGTGTGGTGGGGTGCAGTCCTCACATGGGAGATTATGGGCAGGCTTGCCCTCATGCATAATGGTCATTGGAGACAACTGGAAGTGAAAGGTGTTGACTCTTTTTAGTCTATATACAAAGTTGTGCACTATAGTCTTTTTGAAGTGCTATTATTTTAATTAACTTTGTTGCCTAGCAAGATTGTTACATATTTATTTCTAAACTAATGAGGTGGGATGGGGAGGGAAGAAATGGAAGTAAATGATATAGATATGTTTAATGATGTTTTCTCTCTTTTTCCCCTTTGTTTATATTTTTGTCTATGGTTATTTCATATAATAAATGTGTTGTGAATGTTTAAGTAGTCTAATTGAAATGTTCTTTTTTGTTACTATTTTTGATATTGTTTTGGTGGATGGGGGTTACTTATATTTAAATTGTCTTTCCTTAGTCCATTTATTTTGTTTAAGAAGTTTTCTGGGCGATGTGGGTTGCCTGTACTGTTTTGTGTTGGGAATTTCTTTGAGTATTTTGTTCTTCTTCTCTCTTTTCCCCTCTTTCCTTCTTTACTTTCACTGTTTAGTGTAATTTAACTCTTATTGTTTTACAGGGTTGTTGAATAATGGTGCTGTTTGTGGTATGCTGTGATGTTTGTGATGGCGTGACCTTTGTGACTGAATAAACTGATTTGCCCTGGAAGTGATGTGCGTTTAATGACTCTAAATATTCTCATGTACTAGAGAGTGCAAGTGCTTACTTTTAGTTTGGAATAAGGCAATTTGTCTCCTTTCTTCTCTTTTTTCCTGCCAAGGCCACGAGCATTCCGATGATTTATTTTAGGCTGTAGACCCTGTAGATACATCCTGTGAATATCATTAGACTTGTGCGGTCTATAAGTAGGATGTTGCAGGTTAAAGGGCAGTTCTTTCTGTTAAATTTAAAGGTGCAGCTGCAATCAAATAAGAAAAGATTTTTTTCTTTTATTTTAATGTAATGCAATTTATAATACATATGTGGGATGATATAAGCAGTTTTCTTGTTGGATGCAGTTTTTTTAAACACATAACACATAAAGTTTTCATGAACAAAACCATTCATTCATTCAGTCATAGCCATATTTCTGAGAAAAGCTTGCATGCAGTAGATAGGACATGAACTTATTTTAATAAAAGGGTCACAGATATTTCATTGGACATTGTTCTTGCTAGATCTTAAATCCTGTTTTATTGCATAATTTCTATAAAGTACTCAGTGTCAATACCAGCAAGTGCATACTGTGGAATGAACATTTCATGCCACAATTCATTACTCATTAGCTGTTTGTTAATGTGGCAAATGTTCAATGGATCTATACAATTATATACAAAATGAACTTTGAATTTAGTATTTTTAATTCTCTTCTTGACTGACAAACTTGTTGTATCCTATTATATATTCAGAAGGGATTGTGGGCTTTAGTGGGAATGACTGTAGATTGCTGTACAGTATATATTGATGACTATATATATATATATATATATATATATATATATATATATATTTAGAATACTTCTGTGAGTTGAGAGAGGGGAGGGGAGGAACGTCCAGACAGTCGAGCGTAAACACACACACACACACACACACACACACACACACACACACACACACACACACACACACACACACATATGCACTCTCTCTCATACATGTATATAATTTTGTTCTGTCTTCACTTGTTAAGGAATAAATAGGTCATTGCTTGACATAAATTATTATTATGATATGCTATGATATGATATGCTATGGAATAGACTTCCCATACATGTCAAGCAGAGCACCTGACTGGCCCTCTTCAAGAGAAATCTTGATGAGTGGATGGGAAGTAGAAAATTCACCCCAGAGATCACACCAGTGGCTATACTCAACAGAGGTACTGGGAACTAAGGTCGGTGGCACGATGCCAGGGTAATCCTATGTGCTAGGCTTGTAAAGGCTCCAGGGCCATTAGCCTAGTACACACCTATGAACCTATGAACCTATGAACCTATGAACAAGGAAGAGAATCAAAGGACACTTATCCATAGTAAGACTGACAATGCTCTTAACAATGATACTTTTAAAGGCAATTGGTATAATAAGCCCTTCTTATTACAAAACATAGAAGATTAGTTCATTTTCTATATATGTTACAAGTGAGGCAATGATATAAAAGCATCTTTTTCTTCATCTGTTAATGGAAAATAGTGCATAAGCATGAAAGTTAAAGTACTGAAAGCTGCTATTTCCTTATTCATTACAGATTTATATTATATTATTCATGTTTGTTTAACTGCAATTTTTGGGTGACCTGATTCAGACAAAATTTATTTAAAAGAAAAATGTGTTGGGGGAGGGGCTGACCTAAAATGAATTAATGGTTTATTCTCTTTTTTAGAGTGTGACTTTCTCATATTTAATATATTAATTCTTACTTAAATAATAGACAGTTAGTGGATTTTCTCATGTTGGAGGGTGATATGGTTTGGATATTGACTCTATTCAAACCATGAGTGTTATTCTCTATGTGGGGCATGAAGGTTAAAGGATTTTATGTTTAATTTTTTATATAATATTTTCTTTTTTATTGGTGTCTATTGTTCTTTTTTATCCATGTACCTAATAACATTAAGATTATCAGATTTATAGTTGACAAGATGCAGTTTAAGATTTTGATAAATGGTTCATTGTTTATATTACATCTAAGAATTATAATGACATCTATTTCTTTGTTTGCTATAGAAATTACATGATGCATTTAAAGTGCATTTCTATCAATATTAATGGACTAAACAGTTGTTGCAAAATAAGTACATTAAGTAATTTTTAAATTATTTCCATGCCAGATTATTTTTCTGCAAGAAACTCATTTAATACAAGAAGATATAAATAGACAATACTAGCTACTATACAGTATTAAATAGTTCTCAGTATACTCAGAAGAAAAGAGGAGTAGCTATCTTATGGAAAATGTCTTTACCCATGCCACATATGTTAATAAATGCATATAGTGATGATAAAAGCATGATTTGTTCAGTAACAATGGAAATTAAAAGAAAAGTATACACCCTTATTAATGTGTATTGGATACCTGTTATTCGTGGTAATATAGTTAAACATCAGTTAGAACAGTTGATACAGTTTTCAAAAGGTAGTATCATTTTAGCAGGTGATTTTAATTGTATTCTAAAAGATGAATATACTAATACTATTAGGAAACAAAGAATACCAGACTCAGCAAAGTCATTAATGGATTTTACAAATTTATTTCAGATTAAAGATATTAATGAATTCTCTGACCCAAGATCACTTTTTTTACTCATGTTTCACATAGATATGGGACTCAGTCTAGAATAGATAGAATATATGTTTCTAATGATTTAATTGCCAGAGTTGGCAAAGTAAATGTAGTCTCATGCCCACTTTCTGACTACAATGCTATAACATTTGAACTTAAGTTAAACAATAATAACTATATTACCATTGAAAGAATACCAGATTATATAACAAACTTAAAGGACTTTACAGAATTTTACAGTAAGGAGATCCAATCCTTTACTGAAATTAACTATACAGGAGAAGTATCTAAGATTTACATGCAGGATGCCTTAAAAGCATATTTTATATGGTAAAATGATGAATTGGTATACTCAAAAGAAATGACAGGGGGACAGGGACTTGATAGATTTGTGAAAAAGATAGATAAAGCAAAACTAAATAGCCAAAAATGAAAAGACAATCTAGCAAAAAAAAAATCAATGAATTGTAAAGTAAATACTTGAAAATTCTAACCCATAAAACTATGATAAACTTAGAAAATATTAAATTAACTAACTACTCTGTGAAGCCAAAATCCATGCATAAAGTGGCCAATAGAGTTAAGATAGTTATTAGATCTAATCACAATAAAGAAATGTATTCTTTAGATGGTAAAAGTAAGGTCACTGACACAGATGATATTTTAAAAATATTTAGATCCTACTTCAATGAAATCAATTAACATAAATTAACAATGGATACACAGGAAATAATTAAAACTTTTATTAGAAAACATGCTAAAAATAAATTGACAGAAGATCAAAAGGAATTAGTTGATAAACGTATATTGATGTCTGAACATAATCAGATTAATAAACTAAAACCTAACAAACCACCTGGTAATGATGGCATAATACCAGAACTTTATACACTCCTACCTAAAGAAGCTTTAATTATTTTATGCACAATTTTACACAAATGTTAAAATTTTTTTAACAGTTAAAGATTTAATGAAAATTCAACTGTCATGGAAATATACACGTATTACTTACTTGGATAAAGGTAATAACAAGGTACTTGGCTACCTTGTTATTATCTTTGTCCAAGTTTACCATGTAGCTTATACCATTTAATTACTACAGCTCTTAAACCATTATGTCATTTTTCTGATGAAGTTCCACAAAAAAAGGATAAAAGCGCTAAAATTAGCTTGTTTCTTCCCTCTGCCAGCCAGATTTTCTGTTGTTTTCTTAGAGTTGTTCATAAGTCTCTATCTGTTTGGTGTTCATTGAATAAGTGGAATAAGTTTTTATTTCCTATGGAAGAATGACTTTCTTTAATAAAAATGATCATTTTACCAAAATCATTATATATAATACAATCTATGTGCCGTCCTGATTCTAAACAATATATATAAAAGAATGAAGAACAGAGCACACCCAATGGAGTAAATGCCTTGTCACAGACAAAGAAATAAATGATAAAACCAGCAAACAGGGTGTGGCAGAGGCAACCAAGGAGCATGAAAGTATCTAGTCTCAAAGATATAAAAATATATAGTCCTTTATTGGTGCACAGAGGTAAGCGCTTTCACAATTCGCTTCATCAGACCATACAAACTCCCTACATCATAAAGCACTCCCTTTATACCCATCAATTCAGGCTCAAGCATTAATCAATTTACATCTTAAAGGTAGATGATGTTATTGAAGCTCTAATAAGATGAGCATATAAAGAAATATATAAAAAGATATATAAAAAAATGAAACTAACTTTCATAGCTACATATATAAATGTGACAACAAAGAATACACAATGGTAGGCTTAATCTCAATTAATAAATACCCTATCAAGAGATATAAAAACATATGATGATATCAACATATATCAGCCTACTATAAAATTACAGCAATATAGATAAATTAAGATAATTCACCCAGATCAAGCATATAAAATGGAACTAGGCAGAGAAATGTATAGGGTAATATTGTCTAGTCCCCTATGAGATGTTAAACATACAGGAACATTGTGTCTGGACCCAGGCAACAAGGATGTTGACCTTGGATGTCACAAACACTTAAAATGTCTCATTTGATAACCAATCCTCTAGACTTCAAGACAGGTTTGAGGGAGGCCCTCTCACTAAGACCTCTACCTCTGTCCGCTCTTAATCTTAAAATCCAGTTAATCTCTTTCTTCTCAGTACCATTTATTATGTTCTCTGATGATAGGTGTAACAGTATCTATAACCATAAACTTAAAAGCATGTTCCTCTCCCATTGCCATAACATGCTTGGCTAGAGCATTATTGGTATAATTCACCCTAATGGCATAAAGATGTTCCCTTATTTATAGGTTCATAGGTTCATAGGTAGGTACTAGGCTATTGGCCCTAGGGCATATACAAGCCTAGCCAAAAAATGTACCCTGGCTTTCGCCACCCAAGAAATTTATTTTCCTGTGCCCCTGTCGAGCAGAGCCACAGAAGTGATCCCCGGGGTGAATTTCCCATTTCCCATCCAATCATCAAGATTTTTCTTGAAGAGTGCTAATGAGGAGCTCTGTTTGACATAGATAGGTAGTCTGTTCCAGGGTATAGGAAGTCTCTGGGACAGGACTCTATCCCTCCAGCATGTTCTGTTTATTGTGGTGACAAGGTTTAGGTCCCTAGAGCATGTAGCTCGGAGGGATTGGGATTTCTTTAAGTGGAGCATGTCCAACAGCTCTGGGTTTGACACAGCTTTGTATGTTAGGCAAAGATCGCCCCTGAGTAGGCGATTTGCGATGGAGTAAAGCCGTAGTTTTTTTAGACGGTCTGCATAGGGCATCTGTTTGAGGCCAGTAATCCTATTTGTGAGGTATTTCTGTGGTCTTTCCAGTTGTTGTAGATGTCTTGTGAGGTACATACCAAAAGGGGTGTTGTCCTCTATAATGAGTCTAATGAGTGATGAGTAGAGGGGGAACAATGACCTCTTTTTTTCTGGATGAAAATCCTTTTGTGATGAGATGAGCCACGTAGATGGATTTCCTGACCACTGTGGCAATGTGATTATCAAAGGAGAGACTACTGTCCACCTGTGTCCCAAGGTCTCATCACATTTTCAGCATTAAGTAGACTACCAGCTATGTGGTAGTTCATGTGTACAGAGTTTTTACCAAAGGGGATGACAATACACTTTTTGGCATTGAGCTTCAGGCCATGGCTTTGACACCAGGTATCTGTCTCAGTGAGGTCCTTTGGTAGTTTGTCCACATTGTTAGGAGTTTCGATTATGGCTCCTAGTTTGCAGTCATCTGCAGACTTTGTTAGCCAAAGACCTTCTGTGTTGGCCTGCTCTTCAGAGAAGTAGATACCAAACAGGAGATGACCCAGGACTGAACTCTATGGTACTCCACTTGTCACTGGTCTGATGTCGGATTTGGAATCCGCTACTTTCACAATGTGGGTTCTGTCTGTGAGCCAGTTGGCAACCCATCTTGTGACATAGGGATTTATACCTAGTTTAGTGAGCTTATCTATAATTCCAGAGTGGGGGATGGTGTTGAAAGCCTTGGCGAGATCTAGATAAGCTGTGTGAACCATTTTACCCTCATCTATGGCTTTGGTGACTGCTTCAAAGAAGTCAATCAGGTTTAAGAGACATGATCTGCCTTTTACAAATCCAAACTGGGTAGGGTCCAGAGTTTGGAGATTACCAATGTCTTTGTTTATGAGTTCCATGATGATACATTCCATGGCCTTGCAGACCAGGCTCATCAGGCTAATGGGGCAGTAGTTCCCGGGGTCCATCATGGCTCCCTCTTTGTGGAGTGGGATAACTGTTATGGTGCACCATTCAGTGGGTACAAAGCCTGAGGTGAGGCTATGATTAAACATGGTACTTAGGTAGGGTGCCAGTTCATTCTGTAGTTCGTGTAGAATGCAGCCTGGGATATTGTCAGGTCCCATGGATGCTGTGTTCTTGGCTTTGGAGAGTGTGTTTTTTTACCTGTGCAGCCATGATTATAGGAACATTGCATTCTTCCGGTATAGAGATGGGCCCTCTAGGGGGTGAGAGGGGAGTAAAGTTAGCACTGACCCTATCTGCTAGGATGTTGGCAATATCAGTTGGTTCTGTATATTTAGTGCCATTGTGCTGTAACTCAGAGCAGATCTGAGTGTTCCCATTTAGATTCTTGACATAGCTATAGAATGCTTTGTGGTTGTCTTTAGAGTCAGTGGCAATTTTGTTTTCATAACTAGCTTTGGAGGATTTTATGAAGGATCTCAGCTTCTTACTGAGGTTGACCAGGGAGTTCCTCCAGTTATGGGATTTTACTCTTTTTTGAACAGTTTCTTTCTTCTGTTGTAGAGTTTGTTTATGGCAGAGGACCACCAGATTGGCTTCCTTTTTTGGAGGATAACATCTTGGTTCTATTAGGGATAGCATGATCCATGCACTCGTGTAAGTGTTTATAAAGTGCATTTGTGTAGGATTCGGCAGTCATACCTCTATTGTCCGTCTGCATGGGTGTCATGAAGTTTGCCACTTCTGTCTTAAGAAGTGTGAAGTTGGCTTTGGAGAAGTTTTTTTACGATGGTTTCCCTAATTGGGGCTGGGGGTGGGATGTGGATGTCTAGGCTGATTAGCTTGTGGTCGGATCTGACCAACGAGGAATTGACCTCTGGTGTGGAACACCAGTTTCCCATGTTGGTAATAACCAGGTCTAGGATATTGCTGCCCCTGGTGGGGGTGTGAATAAGTTGATCCAAGGCATTGGAATTTATGAATTCTAGAAAAACGTTGAGCAAAAGAGTTGGTACATGAGTTGTTTTCCCAGTTAATGGTGGGGTAGTTGTAATCACCCATTATTAGAGTGTTGGGTTGTACCCTAATACTTTCCAGTGTATCAAGAAATGAGGAGTGTGAATACTGGGGCATGGTGGGTGGTCTGTAGCAACTACAATTTGGATTGCAGTCTTGCCCAGAGTTAGTTGCACTTGGATAATCTTGGATGCATTATGCTGTGCAACTAGCCTAGAGGTGTGGATATCCTTAATGAATATGGACACGCCTCCGCCTTTAGTGCTTCTTTCTGGGTTAGGTGGCCAAAAGGTGTGGTATGAGTTGAAGCTTGGTAATGCAGGGGTGCTCTCTGGAGCTTTGAACCAGGTCTCTGTCACTGCACAGATGTCAATGTTCTCCATTTGAAGGAGTGCCTCGAGTGAGTGCATTTTGAGGTTTAGACTTCTAGCACTGAATAGCATTACCCTCAGATTTTGCTTGTTTGTACCTGTTACGGTGGTGAATTTGTCATTTGAACCTTGCCTAAACAAGGCACTATAGGGGTGGCGAGAGCCTTAGCCAGAATCCGGAATCCTAAGGATGACAGGTGCAGGCCATCTCTGGCAAAGCATCGTGGACTGTCGATCATGTCGTCCCAGGCAGACAAATACTGGATCCCCTTAGAATGACACCAAAAGATTAGCCAATTGTTGAAGTCAATCATTTTGTCCTTGTACTGTGGGATCATTCTGGGTGATGGCAGGATGCTACTCAAGGTTAGGGTCATACCTGCCTGGGATACAAGATCGGAGAGCTCCTCCATGTCTCTTTTCATGTAGTCCAGGGAGGTACATCTCAGGTCATTCACACCAACATGGAAAATGACAGTGTCATATTTGTACTTATTGTGGAGTGACCTGAGTGCATGCGTTATGTGGCGGATCCTGGCACCTGACAGGCAGCTGACAGTAGCTTTCTCCTTGTTTAGTCTAGTGAGTGGAACATCAGTGTGCCTGATTATAGAGTCACCTATGACTAGAGTGTTGGGTACATTGTTATGCCTTATGGGCTGTGGTAGAGTGGCACACTGAGTTTGTGGGCTATGTGTCATTTGGGTTGTGTTGGGGGGTGGAGTTTGCTTGCGTTTATGCTTTGGATGTCCCTGATGCTTGGGCAGGTTTTTATCGAGAGCCTCCGTGAATGTAGGTGTGTGTTTTGTGTTTCTATGTGTGTGTTTTGGTGGTGTAGGTTTTGAGGGACTATGTGATGAGTGTGGTGTGGTGCAAGTGTTTACCTTCTCCTCTTGACTGTCTAGTCCAGTCTTGGATGAAGAGAGCTTTGCTTCCAGTTTGGCTATATAAGTGCATCTCTCACAGGTTGTAGTGTTGGGTGGTAGGAGGAGAGGGTTGTATGTGTACATGAGGCAATTGCTGCATTGCCCCAAGATGCCCAGATTCATCAGGTAGACAGGAGAATCACTGGGAGCTGACCCTTAGACATGCCTGGATAAGTGCTTATTTATTAAGTACTAAAAACTGCTTTCCACTAGACAAGTGAGGAAAGTTGAGTGCTGTAGTAATTTGCAGCTTATGTAGTGCTTACAATGAGTTCTAAACAAGTGCTGAGTTCAAAGAAACAGATCTGAGTGCTGAAACTAGAAAACTGGCTAGTTATAAGAAACAAAACTAAGCTAAAAGGCTTCCCTCCAACAAAGAAGGGCTTGGGGGCTCAGAAGTCTACAAACAGTCTAGACCACTTAACAGGAAAGGCAGGAAACAAGCTTAAACATTTTTTTTTGTTCTCTTTCCCAGATGCTCTCTTTGTACACAGTAGGAGTGCCTGAAATCAGAATATGATCTCACTGCACTCAGTTGAGTGAGCAAATGAGATGGGCCCAGAAGGAGTATCCAAACACAAATTTACAAGAGGGGTGGGCAGTTTCAAAGCCACTAAGATTAACACCAAAACAGAAACAGGGAGAGTGGGTGGGAAAACTAACTGAAGAACAGAGTCAAAACTTCCAGTTCAGTTAATAATCATGCAACACAGATAAATCAATAAAACAAATATTCTATTGCGGAAGACCCTATTGGTTTTAACAACATAAAATGATGAACATAATTCACATACAGCTAATTAAATTACATGTGGGGTGCTGCAATCTGCAGACACCTTAAACTTAAATTCATCTCCAGTGTCCAGATGTACAAAGTGATCACCTATGTTGATAAACTCACAATAATTACATTTTCCACATGATGTGGTTCCTACATATTCATTCATCTCATATCTATCAATGGAGTGGCACAGAATTCTCTTTAAATTAGGTTTATTCTTAAACCTGAAAACCGGCCTGTCACCAACAATGTTTCTAATATCTTTGTTGATGGTAAGAATCCACCAGTGATTGTTAATAATATCATAGATGGCCCCGTTGTCAGTAGTATAATACATGGGTATTCTGATTCCTGAGGGTTTACTCCTTTCAATACTCCCAACCTCCATTTGGTTGGAGAAGTAAGGTGCAGCTCTACCTGCCCTAAAGAGGTCTAGACCTGAAAGGCCTTCTTCTATCTCTTCCCTGTTGTAACCTTGCTCAAGTAACCTGCCTCTTAAGGCATCCAACTCGTGTTTGTAACCTGAGTCTGATGCATTCAGGCGAGATATTCTCATTCCTTGTCCTTTAATAATATTCCTAAAGATGTAAGGTGGATGCATACTTCGTCTGTGCTGGAGAGTATTCCTATGACACATCTTCCTGTGGACTCCTGTATTAATATGGCAACCCATCACCTCTAGCACTCTGGGAGGAAGACACTCTGTTTTTGACTGATTGCTTCAGGAAACATGTCCTTTTTTATCGTCATTTTGTGGACAATGTTTTTTTCATCTGGGATCATAGCCCAGATGAATTGAATAGGTTTGTCACACAGATGAACAGTATGACTGATTACCTTAAATTCTCCTTGAACTTCTCCCGAACCAGAATAGAGTATCTGGATGTGTATGTGGAGAAGGTGATGAGTCGCCATATTAATACCTTACATCTTTAGGATCTTTTGTCTGTCCTGATATGTGCATTCAAGTCATCCATTATCAACACCAATTCATGTTGTCCTACATTTTCTAGTAGATGCTGCAACTGCTGTATGAATGTACTCTTTTCCTCACTATCATTGTGGGGCATAGGCTGACACTGGAGTCTGATTTTCATGAGTCTGCCACTAATTCTGATGACATCTCTCACTGCCTTCTGAAGCCTCTCTCTCACCACATTTCCACACAACAGCATTTCTAGCCTGTCCTCCTCCTCCTGAGTAATAGGCTATGGATCCCGAGCCAAGTGGCTTTGCTGCACTGCCCTTCCATCTTGTCTCTTGGATACATAGGATGCCCAGCCTTCTCCATACCATCATGTCATCCACTTCCTTCCATGTGCTGCCCTATCTTAGGTCATGTTTGGCAGGTTGATTGTTTTTTACATCAGTAAAGCTATCCCAGGTAATCCAGGCTGGACCCTGTCCAGCCAATAGTTTATTGGCCTGCTGGGCTTTATGGCATGGCAGGCACACACTGGCCAATAAGGGCACATACACCCCTCCCACTTTTAGCATGGAGCCCTGGTGTAGGCCAGTTCCTCAATACCCATGACCAAATCACGTAGAGCCACATTTTACACCTGCAACAGCACACAATCTGTAATTCATGTTCTCTTACCTTGGGGATACTGGGCACCACATTTGATGCCCCAAGTGGTTGGTCCATGCAAGTCTTCCCCATAAGGCACCATGTAGAGTTTGCTGTGCTGCCCACATTTCCACTCATTGGTGATTTTGAGATGGCGACACTCAGCATGATTTTTGGATGGGATGGTACCCCACAAAGACACAGGGAGAACATACAAACTCCAAACAGGCATTGGCTGAAGGCCAGGCTCGAACCTTGTACCTTGTGCATGGCAGGCAAATGCCTTAATCATTATTTGCATATCCAATTTATCTCTCAGCATAGGCGGAACAAGTGGTGATTAGTTCTGACTGCAGCAGGAGACAACGAGAATAATAATAATACGGGGGGGTTAGTGGAGCGGTTCTCAAGTTTTAAGGGATAACAAGTAAGAAGGGGTAAGTGGTTGGAGTACAGATGGAATATGTGTCTTGTGAGGATAAAAATGGGAGACAGAGATGATGGTGGTGGTGGTGCATGACAAAAATGATAAGGGGAAGGTGGAACATAAGGCCTGTCCAGAGTAAAGGACAGCATTGAACTGATTTAGAATGGTTTGGGAAACAGGAGGATATATGAGTGGGAATGGAGAAATTCAGGAGTAGTTTGGTTACAGATATTATAGCGCATTGGGTACTTAAAATATGGGAGGAGGCGTGTCAGTGAATAACTAAGGTGCGACTGGTAGGAGATGCACAAAGACAAATTCCTTGTGGCTGCCATACAACCATTTTCACAGCTTTTTCCATTGGAACCCGTCGCACTGCCTCCCAGCAGTGCAACCTTATATACAACTTATCAGTCCTCTTCTGCCTATGTCTCTGTCTGTATGACTTAACTGGATTTCATTCTTCAATTAATGATGCTTCATGTATTTATTTTTAACTTAATTGTTATTGGTACTTAGTAACAAAATAATTGCTTTCACAAAAATTTACCTGCTTCTGACTGGTAGACATCATCTGTAAAAGAATTTCACACACACCAAAAAAAAGTGAGTTATTGCATTGGCCATGTGGACAGTGCATTCCTAGAGCATTACGGAGTTTCTTATGCTAACATGAAATTAAAAGAAGAGGAGGTTAACTTTCTGAAATGTCACGTTTCTGGGGTTTTTTTTTTTTTGCTTCATCAGGAATTCATTAGTACCTATATTATAAAGAATAGTAAAAAAAATATTTGAACCAGTGTTAGCTGGTTCTAGGTTATTTTCCTACTTCAGTAAAGCTGGTTACTCAATTTGTGTGTATTTTTAGCATTTCCATAGACTGATGTTATTGATGATATCATATCAACTTCTGCTTTTAGAAATTGCAAACAAATGTTTACAAGGGGCAGATAACAAATGCTATTGCAGATGTATTTTTACAAAGTTCAGAAAAATTATGAAAAAGTACTGGAAATCAGTGATGAACCAAATAGTTATGCAATAGAGTTATCATACTGGGCAAAAGCTTGACTGGGTTATAGTGAATGAAAAAGAAAAGAGTGTACAATACTATGACATCACAGCTTCTAAAAACGATGTCAGTGTTTCTGTGCTGAAAGCATTCTCTTCTTTTTCTAATTCTTATTCTTCCTAAAAACAAGTGCATTCAGTTTCACTGTAGCTGCTTCTGTCAGCATTTTGGATCTAAGGCAACTATTTTGATGTAGTAGTCAAGACTATGAATCTTACATAGTGCTTTCTTTTTTGGCCACATTGGCCATATATTTTCTTAGAACTTGCATTACAAATGCATTATAGATGGCAGCCTAGTTGTCCTCATTCTATGTGGTCATGGAGGTGACCTGGTGCTTTCATGTCCTCTACTTGTTCATGGACATTTTATGTTCTAAGCTGTTTTGCTTGCTATTATATCTCCAGTAATTTATTTTTTATAATGTCTTGTCCATTATAATTAGGCATTCAGTATGGCTTTATCTGGTATGTTAATCATTACATTTATATCTCCAGTGTTATTTTGTACTAGGCAGCAGCTGGTTTATTGTGGTTTGCAATGTTCAGATTATGGTAAGAAGAGAGTAAGTCTAAAATGCCAGATTGTACTTCCACATCATTTGTGATAGAAATGGCAACATACTGTTCAAGTTTTACTAAAAAGTCAATGTTCTTGTGCTTAATAAAACAGAATCAATGCAGAAGATGATGGATTTGTGCTACGTGCATGGCCTACATGTCCTTTTTTTTGAATTGCACACATTAGATGGAATTCATAGACAATGATCTATACATATAAACAATTCAAGGGTGCCAATGTAAAAGTCACTAAAAATCACCACAAACTGGAAAAATAAAAAGGCAGATTGATGGAGACAACACAGGTTTAATATTGGAATCTAATATTAAACTTGTGTTGTCTCCATCAAGCTGCTATTTTGTTTGTCAATGTAAGAGTGACATTAGACACTGAATAGTGCTGTGAGTCCAAGAAATGGACCACCTAATTAATCAGAGCCATACCACTAACTGGAGAAACAATGTTAGGTTTTTGTATATCTGGACCAGTGCTACAGTAAGGTGCATGATACATGTGAAGAATGTATCCAAGTCAGTACACACTCACATGCAAAATGTAGTGTCATATAGTTGAAGTTTGTGCTTATCTGACAAAAGAAGAGCAGTTCAGCTCTCACCTGATAAATAATTGTTAGTGCACACAGTAAGGTGTCTGTCCTGTTCTTCATTTAAATGTTGAGGAAATGGGGTAGACAAAAAAAAGGAAAGGGGAACACATGGGGGTGACCATAACATGTGAAAGATGGGGTATACATTTTTGACTGGAAAGGGCCCTCTTGGATGGGTTCAATTTGCTTCAGTTTGAATTGATATCATAGTGTGGCCAAGAGGTTACTTACCTGGAGTTTCCAGTCAGTGTTCCAACAGGTCGTGGAAATGTAGTTGTCGGTTAAGTCATCTTGCATTATGAAAGATGGGTAAGTGGTATTTCGGTTATTAAAGTAGACCTATATACATGTATATTTAGATAAAACAAGAGTCAGCAATCATTAGTAAAAAAAATATACAGTCATTAAATAAATACAGCTAAGCCACGGTTAAACTGAGTACTCTGGGCTATTTAGCCAAGAATCACAGAAGTAACTGGCTATCTTAAATGTCTTTGTTAAAATACATATTACAATAAATCTGTAAAAAGAAACATTCAACTGTAAATAGTGTCATTCAATATAAACCATGTATTAATATTTACAGTGCTGCAAATAACAGTTTTATATAGAATGTGTTTGTCTTGTAATCATAACTACAAATATTATTATACATGTAAGAATCTTGTAATAGTTTGTAAAGTTTGCTGCTGTCTCACTTTTGCTTTGAGTTAAAGTTGTATGAATTTACTTGGCCTACATAGTCATTCTCCAACCTCAGCATATGTCAAAAAGTATTATACAATGACTGTCCATTAACATTCTAAAATGAGCACGCTGATTGGTCAGCCCAATGAGCATGCCCATTGTAAGTCGAGCATATACAAATAGAAAGAAGTCTGGTTTCCCCTGTTCTCTTATTATCTGCATGAATACTGTCTGCCACCTAAGTCTGCTGCCCATTCAAACAAACCTAAAAGGATATTTATGTTTAATGGGCCTAAACATTACATAAACAAAAATTTATAATAATTTACATATTTCTTCTAATAATGGTTCCTCGCTTTCTTAAGTCTAGTCATCAGCATCACCCCAAAACATTGCCTCCCAGAAAAAGCAAAGGCACTGTTACATGACTATAGCAAAAGTATTATAATAAAGAAAGTATAGTTTTTCCACTGAAAGAACTGCATACACAAGTCCGGGTATTTGATACCGTTAACGTGTACTATGACTCTTACAAGGGGGAAAATAAGTTACTGTTCAACTCCATTTTCTGGTGTTTGGATGTCAACAAGTTCATCTTGCCCTTCTGGTATATCAGTATTTGGTCGGAAAATACTGTAGTGTGGGTTCCCATCAGTCAGCAATGGTCTGTCAATTTGTAATTGGGTAAAAACGGTACTGAAACTCCAGGAAAAGCACAGTGGTTGTTATGGAGATGCTGAGAGATAAGATGAACTGAGAGAGCACATTGGGCATCTTTAAATACCTTCATATAATGAATGGAAATCTCCTAGAAGTGGCTGACATCACACCGAAACCGGAATTTCCAGAAGTAGGTTGTAAAGTGAATATACTTCTGAATTACAAAAATTAGTTTGCTCTTCTTCTATTGTAGTTGCACCTTTTATTATCTGACAGTTATATCTTCAAAAATCACAGTCCTGAACAGCAGAGTACTTTTTTTCTTTAGCAGAGTAATTGATTCACTACCTTTTTATTAGTGATATCCCAACTGTCCAGATTTTTTGCAGAATGTCCAGAATTTTGGCTCATATTTTTCATCTGTTTCTCATAAAATTTGTGGTTTTCTAGCAAATCACTTGGATGATCTGTTTTCTTTACTTTTTAAAAAATATATATATATTCAAATATGGACATTTGCAGGCAGACAAAAATGAAAGGAAAATCAGGTACGTTATGCAAAACTAAATAAACATACCCGATTTTCTTTGTATTTTCCCTGTCCTTTCTCTCTCTTAGCTGTCAAGTGTCCGGATTTGAAAATGTACGAGTAAAGTCTCCTGGCTTCTTTTTTTTTTTAATTAAAAAAAAACAACAGATATCGTCCTTTCTCTGTTGTTTCCTTTACACAGCGCTGATGTACTGCATAAGCATGGGAACAAAAGTCCCATACACATTACCAGTACATCAAGAAAGTCCCAGGATAACAGCGAAAAATGGGGAAGAGCAGCAAACCTCCCTTATACAAGGACATTATTTACGAAAAGTAAGTCATTTCTTTCTTAAATAATGTCATTGTATAATAGCAATAACCTATGGCTGGGTGTGGGTAATGCTGGATTTCCTCACGGTTGGTTTTGTTTGGTCATTCGGGCTTCACCCTTGTGACCAAACCACTCCAACTGTGGGCAAATTCAGCAATTCCCATACCCATTATTAATATAATAACTCATACTAAAGCATCACTTTGTAACAATTGCCTTTCTATTAAAAGCACATATTGCTGACACATTTTTGCCAGTGCTGATTATGATTTACATTGCTAAGTGCTACATTAATCATTAAACATATAAAGGGATAAAAATAAGCAATTCTGAAGTAGAGAAAATTTAATTTTAGGAGCAGTTGTTTTGTTTTCAAAGATACGCTAGATATTGACTATATGATCCGAGCTGGTTCCAGTGGTCTTTGACTTGTCATTTTTAGTTATGGGCAGATTGCTTCAGCACTGGTAATGAATGCTTCAAAATGCCTAGAGGCAAAAGATCAGGGTGAAGCTATGAAGTTCATAAATCCACAGGGAACATTTTCTTACATGATCACATTTCTTAGTCTTGACTAGAAGGACTTGTTCCACCCTCTGAATTTCTGTTCTGGCACACTGAGTCACATGTCAAACCAAGCAGACACTGTTATCTGTATCCTGCATGTTATCCCAGAAAAAATGTTTGTAAAGATATATTCTAATATTTTGTACTACTCAAGCAAAAAAATGTTCATAAATCTCACACTAAAACTCTGTTAAGCCTGTTTTCTTTCTATAGTTGAGTGACATCAGAAGCAGGTCAGCAAATATACTATTATTCTGTTTAACTATTTGTTTGCACTGTGGCTGCTGGGTAGTCCTGCAAGTCTCCTAGTTTTCTTTTCTTTTTTATTTATTTATTTAGTTATTTGGGGGGAAGGCCCAGGAATTTGCAACTCCAGATACAGTTGTATTCAAATATACACATCAACATAACAAATCTACAGTTCTGTTGAGGTATAAATCTTTTTACAACAAAAGATAAGAAGAGTACTGCATTGACCTATAACATCCCTGAGTGTATGTATAATATGAGCAATCATTATTATATAGTAATTACTCAGTGACAGCAACTCACTGGGATGTGGAAAACAGTAACATTAAATGCAATCAAGGTCGCGAGAAAAGTACAGCATAATTGTAGGGTAGTAATAATACAACTGGGAATAGATTAGAGCTACAGAAATGTAGGGTAAACATGTTTTAAAGCAAGCAGAGGGTAGACAAAGATTTTGAGGAGAGACTGGCAGCATTAGATGGGTATGACCGAGGACCACGCAGAGGGTCAAAATAAGAGAAGATTTTGGCTTGTGGCAATTGTCCTTCTCAAGATATGTACAGTAGTTTTTAACTGAGTTCCTCTAATTTCATAAACTATATGCATTATATGTTTGAATTCATGTAAGAACACCGCTTGGCTAAATGAAAGAAAAATTGCAAATGGACAACTTATTTCTATGGAAATGTTTTATTACAGCATGTGTGTTTTTTTAAAAAGCATTCCTAGCATCTTGGCAAAATCCCAGTAAGGAAGGAAGCTTCAACAATGCCATATAATCTCTTCCTGTCCAAATTTACAACACAAACCTGTAGTTAGTGGTAGAAAATGTTCTTAAGTTCACATTACCACAAAATGACATTGAGAAAGTGTTGAATATTATGAGCCTTTTTTAAGTAATTCCTCATACTTGTGCCAATGCTATAAGAAATTAACCTTATCTGACACTAAAATGGGCCATAATTAGTGTACCAAATTTTCACTTAAAAGTGTGAAATGTACATAAGCGGTAACAAATGTAACATTTGCTTGACTAAGAGGATTATATCTCACTTGACCTTTTTGAGACATATTTGACCTTTCCTATCATTTTTTTAAGAGTATATCATACTGTTAACTATATCCAGGCCTGACCACAGACCACTTACCACTCACTTGCAATTACTCAACCATTAACATGTAATAATAAAATTGTTACATATGCTTGCTGATATAGCTGAATGATTTGTTATGCTGGGAAAGCTTATAAGAACATGAACACAATGAGTTTTGTATCTCACTGGCAAGACACTATCACTGTACATGGTGGTGATATGGGTGCATGTAAATGGTTTTGCAGCATGTTAAAATTATTTCTAAAGGTGGTGACTGCCTTCATAAATTTATACAGGCTGAAATTTTTTCTAGTTTAATATATTCTATTAGTGCTAGTTTCTAGTTATTTGGATGAAAAAAGATTTTGTGTTTATATATGATGACATGATCGACAGTCCACGATGCTTTGCCAGAGATGGCCTGCACCTGTCGCCCTTAGGATTCCGGATACTGGCTAAGGCTCTTTCCACCCCTATAGTGCCTTTTTTAGGCAAGGTTCAAATGACAAATTCACCACTGTAACAGGTACAAGCAAGCAAAATCTGAGGGCAATGCTACTCAATGCTAGAAGTCTAAACCTCAAAATGCACTCACTCGAGGCACTCCTTAAAATGGAGAACATTGACATCTGTGCAGTGACAGAGACCTGGTTCAAAGCTCCAGAGAGCACCCCTGCATTACCAGGCTTCAATTCATACCACACCTTTCGGCCACGTAACCCAGAAAGAAGCATTAAAGGTGGAAAAGTGTCCATATTCATTAAGGATATCCACACCTCCAGGCTAGTTGCACAGCATAATGCATCCGAGATTATCCAAGTGCAACTAACTCTGGGCAAGACCGCAATCCAAATTGTAGCTTGCTACAGACCCCCCACCATGCCCCAGGATTCACACTCCTCATTTCTTGATACACTGGAAAGTATTATGGTACAACCCAACACCCTAATAATGGGCGATTTCAACTACGCCACCATTAACTGGGAAAACTACTCATGTACCAACTCTTTTGCTCAGCGTTTTCTAGAATTCATAAACTCCAACGCCTTGGATCAACTTATTCACACCCCCACCAGGGGCAGCAATATCCTAGACCTGGTCATTACCAACATGGGAAACCGGTGTTCCACACCAGAGGTCAATTCCTCATTGGTCACATCCGACCACAAGCTAATCAGCCTAGACATCCACATCCCACCCCCAGCCCCAATTAGGGAAACCATCATAAAAAACTTCTCAAAAGCCATCTTCACACTTCTTAAGACAGAAGTGGCAAACTTCATGACATCCATGCAGACGGACAATAGAGGTATGACTGCCGAATCCTACACAAATGCACTTTATAAGCACTTACACGAGTGCATGGATCATGCTATCCCTAATAGAACCAAGATGTTATCCTCCAAAAAAAGGAAGTCAATCTGGTGGTCCTCTGCCATAAACAAACTCTACAACAGAAGAAAGAAACTGTTGCAAAAAAGAGTAAAATCCCATGACTGGAGGAACTCCCTGGTCAACCTCAGTAAGAAGCTGAGATCCCTCATAAAATCCTCCAAAGCTAGTTACGAAAACAAAATTGCCACTGACTTTAAGACAACCACAAAGCATTCTATAGCTATGTCAAGAATCTAAATGGGAACACTCAGATCTGCTCTGAGTTACAGCATAATGGCACTAAATATACAGAACCAACTGATGTTGCCAACATCCTAGCAGATAGGTTTAGTGCTAACTTTACCCCCCTCTCACCCCCTAGAGGGCCCATGTCTATACCGGAAGAATGCAAAGTTCCTATAATCATGGCTGCACAGGTAAAAAACACACTCTCCAAAGCCAAGAACACAGCATCCATGGGACCTGACAATATCCCAGGCTGCATTCTACATGAACTACAGAATGAACTGGCACCCTACCTAAGTACCATGTTCAATCATAGCCTCACCTCAGACTTTGTACCAACTGAATGGCGCACCGTGACAGTTATCCCACTCCACAAAGGGAGAGCCACGACAGACCCCAGGAACTACCGCCCCATTAGCCTGATGAGTCTGGTCTGCAAGGCCATGGAACGTATCATCGTGGAACTCATAAACAAAGACATTGGTGATCTCCAAACTCTGGACCCTACTCAGTTTGGATTTGTAAAAGGCAGATCATGTCTCCTAAACCTGATTGACTTCTTTGAAGCAGTCACCAAAGCCATAGATGAGGGTAAAATGGTTCACACAGCTTATCTAGATCTTGCCAAGACTTTCGACATCATCCCCCACTCTGGAATTATAGTTAAGCTCACTAAACTAGGTATAAATCCCTATGTTACAAGATGGGTTGCCAACTAGCTCACGGACAAAACCCACACTGTGAAAGTAGTGGATTCCAAATCCAACATCAGACCAGTGAAAAGTGGAGTATCGCAGGGTTCAGTCCTGGGTCCTCTCCTGTTTGGTATCTACTTCTCTGAAGCGCAGGCCAACACAGAAGGTCTTTGGCTAACAAAGTTTGCAGATGACTGCAAACTAGGAGCCATAATCGAAACTCCTAACGATGTGGACACACTACAAAAGGGCCTCACTGAGACAGATACCTTGTGTCAAAGCCATGGCCTGAAGCTCAATGCCAAAAAGTGTATTGTCATCCCCTTTGGTAAAAACTCTGTACCCATGAACTACCACATAGCTAGTAGTCTACTTAATGCTGAAAATGTGATAAGAGACCTTGGGACACAGGTGGACAGTAGTCTCTCCTTTGATAATCACATTGTCACAGTGGTCAGGAAATCCTTCTATGTGGCTCATCTCATCACAAAAGGATTCTCATCCAGGAAAAAAAGAGGTCATTGTTCCCCTCTACTCATCACTCATTAGACCCATTATAGAGTACAACGCCCCTTTTGGTATGTACCTCACAAGACATCTACAACAACTGGAAAGACCACAGAAATACCTCACAAAGAGGATTACTGGCCTCAAACAGATGCCCTATGCAGACCGTCTCAAAAAACTACAGCTTTACTTCATCGCATATCGCCTACTCAGGGGTGATCTCTGCCTAACATACAAAGCTATGTCAAACCCAGAGCTGATGGACATGCTCCACTTAAAGAAATCCCAATCCCTCTGTGCTACACGCTCTAGGGACCTTAACCTTGTCACCACAATAAACAGAACATGCTGGAGGGATAGATTCCTGTCCCAGAGACTTCCCATACTCTGGAACAGACTACCTATCTATGTCAAACAGAGCTCCTCATCACCACTCTTCAAGAAAAATCTTGATGATTGGATGGGAAATGGGAAATTCACCCCAGGGATCACTTCTGTGGCTCTGCTCGACAGGGGCACAGGAAAATAATTTTCTTGGGTGGCAAAAGCCACGGTACATTTTTTGGCTAGGCTTGTATGGGCCCTAGGGCCGATAGCCTAGTACCTACCTATGAACCTATGAACCTATATACATTATAAGCCAGAATTGTCTTTTACTACAGATGCTGTAAGTGTTGCCTGGTGGCAAGACGTTATCAGTTTTTGCTTCCCTAGACATGCTTGAGAAGAAATTGCATAAGTGTCAATAGCCCCCAGAAAATAAAGACAAAAGGCATAACGCTGAACCCTGTTTCCTATAGGAAATAATTGCTGGTGTAATTTCTGAGAGTGGGCTGGCAATGGTTCAGTTTATAGACACATTTCTCCTTTCTTCAAGTTGGTATAACCGGGGAATTAGTATATATAAATTTGGAGGGTATGGAAGACTTGACTCAAGCAAAGTGTAGTGCTGGGGAACTTGTCCCCTGTAAAAAAAGTAGGAAAAAGTTTTTGCCCTTTTAGTTTTCAGGCACTTTTTAATTCTTTTGGAACATCATCTTTCAGAAAGTCAATGTTTCAGAGTAAAACCATCAGTTTTATATACTGTATATAGTACTGGATATGCTTCCAGTTTATAACAAAAATGGGAAGTAATTAACTCTGATTAATAGAATAAAATAATCTTAACAGGAGAGAAAGACTTAAATGTTTTTATGTGCCAAAGAGAGAAGGATGGGAGAGTGGTCACTTTTTTCCCACCAGTTATTTATTTATTTATTTATGTATTTATGTATTTATTTGTCTGTCTTTGTTGACCAGGAAAGTCTGAGTGGACAAAACCCATTTTTCAGCACAAGACTGGGAACAAAAGCTCTACCACAGTACAGTTGTACTGACAAGTGAATTTCAGACAGTTCTCAGAAAAACAATGGTTACATTTCTAATGAAACAAAAAGCATAATTGCAAGACAGTTATATACAGTAAAGAATTTACATTGACAATTATAAGACTATACCGTTATTCCCTCTGTAAAATCTTTCAGAATTAAATGGATTGATATTGCAGAAGGGAAAACATTACTGCAAAGACGTTTAGTGTTCTGTTCAGTAAAGAAAAGGTTTGCAAGGAGTCCAACACACATAACGAAGTAAGTTATAAAATTATGCAGGAAGGGAGATTTTGGTATTGCACAGGTGGGAAGGAGTTGAAAAGATATAATGAAGTAAGTTATAAAATTATGTAGGAAGGAGAGGGAAGACATTAGTAATGTATAAGAGGATAGTAGTAGTAATTTCATATGACTGACAGAGCATGATATAGGATTGGCTCTATTTAGGCTGCCTGTTCCAGGCTGGTGTATCTAGAAGTTTTATAACTTAGGTATACAGGAGGTACATGAGAGGGGTACAGCAGTGGACAGTAGGTTAGCATTGTTCCTCTGCTGGTTTACAGTGCTGGTGAAGTAAAAGAGGGTGCTGGTTGTGCTGTGGTAGGGTCTGAAACTATGCTTGGTTTCCAAGAGCAGATCATTTGAATTTAGGTGATGTAGAAGCTGTGCATGAATGCATTTTTCAAGTATTTTTGATAGGGAAGAAAGGATTGTAACATACCTGTAGTTACTAAATTCTGTACATGTGCCACTTTTCTGTCAAAGTACAATAATGGATTTTCTTCAGATGGAAGGAACGTATTTTTCGGGTATAGATCTATTTATCAGTAGAGAGACCAGAAAAGCAATTGCATCTGCAGCTAGTTTTAAAAAGTCTAATGGGAGTTGGCCAGCAGCTAGGGTGGTTGGTTTTAGCTTATGTAGGAGTTTTTAATTGTGGAGTTTAGTATACTGGGCTGAACTCAAACAGCTGAGGTTATTTAGCAGAGGCTGCTGGTACTGAGAGGGTAGTGAAAGTATTAATGTTTGTGAAAAACAACATAGTCTGTATAAAAAAGTTGCTAAACTGTGTGGGAATTGAATCAATATTATTGTTAGGTATAGGGTTGGGGTGGCAATTTAGCCTGGATGTAAAAGTTTGTCTATGAATGACCAAAAGAGTTTTGGGTTGT
The DNA here is from genome assembly GCF_019279795.1 of Protopterus annectens. Lineage (NCBI taxonomy): Eukaryota > Metazoa > Chordata > Ceratodontiformes > Protopteridae > Protopterus > Protopterus annectens. Next base: position 978,143,264 of record NC_056745.1, read on the forward strand.
TTTGATGTTTGATTTGGCGAATGTCATAATATGGTTGCTTGTAATGTTTTATTTGCTATTTTGTCCTATTCCTTAGTTGCCTGAAAAGCTGAAATGTATTTTATGTTTTAATTTCTGAGCTACTCTTTCCAGAGTGTGTCACACTGTAGCATTAATTTATTAGTTTCTTTTGTTAGCCATTGTGCAGGGTTGGATTTGACCCTTCTAGTATGCACTGGAGCAAGGTTACTGAGAATTTTTAGGAATATGTCATTGAAGTGTGATACAGCAGTCTAAGAGCAGAAACTTTAGTATTTTTCAGTTATATTCTTTTAAGGACTTGATAAAAGAGTGTTTGTCAAAGTTTTTTGATTTACGAAAATGTTTGCAAATTATATGTTTATCTTGGATATCGTAACTTCTGACAGCATAAGTAGGCTGATGGTCACTTAGGCTGTCTGCAAGGCTACTAGCTGTCTAATTTTGTTGGGTCTGTGATGATGTGAGGTATTGCCAGCTATGTCGGGAGAAGTAGGGCAGTGGATGGGTAACATACGTCAGCATAGCTAGCTGGAGTTTTGTAAAGAATTGGATGTCATTTGTATATCAAACTGATTTGTACAGGTGCCTGTATTGAAAAAGTCAGAGCTTTAGCAGGGACCCCATTCCAGATGTCTTTGACCAGGGTTCACCTTGACTGGGAGGGTGGAAAAAGAAGCAAGCAAGTAGGTGTGTTTGAGTATATTCCTGCAGATGTCTTGAGAGGGAATGATTTTGATAATGCAGTACATTGTGTGCATATAGTTACGCACAGTCAGGCTTAGAGACTGGCATGTGGGTCAGACAGCCTGGGGGTGACCCAAACAGACCCCATACCTGAAGCCAGGGCTGGTGAGGTGGCTACTGCAGGGAGGCAGCTACCCTGTAGCAGTGAGCCTGAAGGCTATCCACAGCTGCTTGTAGGTACTGATGTTCCCTTGGACAGAGTGACTGCAAGGACAGAGATGAGTGGTAGTACCCAGGCTGACAGTAAGGCAGAGTTGTCAGAGGATACCAGGCTTCCTGTAGAAAGGCAGCTGGGAAAGTTCACAAAGATAGAGGTGAGACAGGCTCAGCTCTCAGACCTTACATTATGAGGCTTGATGGAGGAAGCCAGGGAGGCACCTGATTCTCAAGGAAAAGATGAGTCTATATACTGAAACAAAGGGTAACTGTATAGAGAGTGGACTCCTAAGGGAGGGCTAGAGGGTGAGATAATACAGAAGTTGATAGTGCCTAAAGCCTTCCATCTGGCACTTCTAGCCATAGCCCATGACATTCCTTTTGCAGGTCATATGGGCATAAAGCATACCAAGAGACATATTATGCAGAACTTTTATTGGCCTGGGATTGTAAGGGATGTAGCAGGGTAACTGTAGGACCTGTGAACAGTGCCAAAAAGGAGGCAAGGCAGGGGACAAGGTCAAAGCTCCTTTGATGCCTTTGCCTGTGATTGAGGAGCCATTTCAGAAGGTAGCTATGGATATTGTGGGGCCTCTGAGTACCCCAAGTGTCACAGGGAAGAAGAATATCCTGGTGGTAGTTGGTTATGCTACTAGATAACCCAAAGTGGTGGCTCTGTCCTCCATTGAGGCAGAGAAGTTGGCAAATGCTTTGTTAGAGACTTTTAGCAGGGTAGATTTCCCCCAGAGACATACTGACTGTCAGAGGTGTCAGTTCCATGACAGACCTGCTGGTGTGACTGTGGGACTGCTCCGGGGTGAAGTACCTAAAGACTACCCCCTACCAACCCCAGACTAGTGGTCTTGTGGAGAGGTTAAACTCTATACTAAAGATCATGCTATGGGCATTTGCAGACCAGTTTAAGAGAGAGTGGGACAAATATTTGCCCCATCTGCTGTTTGCATACAGAGAGGTACCCCAGGAATTCACAGGTTTTGCATCTTTTGAGTTGCTGTATGGGCAGAGGGTGAGGGGGCTTTTAGAGTTGATTTGTGATGACTGGGAGGATGAGTGTGAATCCCACAAGCAGTCTGTTGTGGCATATGTCCTAAACCTTAGGACAAGGCCTATGGAGCTCATGGGCTTGGCCCAGTTGAACCTGGCAGGAGCTCAGCAGCAGGAAAAGGTCTGGTATGACAGGAATGCTTGCACCCAAGAGTATGCTGTGAGGCAGCAGGTTATGGTGCTCATTCCTGTCAGATGCAATAAGCTGCAGGCAGCTTGGGAGGGACCCTTCAAACTGGTAAGGAAGGTCAGCGATGTTAACTACATGGTAGAACTGCCAGGCAGGAGGCAAGGACACAAACTAGACCATGTTAATGTAATGAAACCTAACCATGATAGGGACGCCCTGGTGCTGGGTATTTGCAGTGGGTGGCAGAAGGAGTCTGAGGGGGATCTATGGCTACAACGAGCCAGGCAGAAAAGGCCAAGTTTCTAAGGTGAAGCCTAGGGTTGCAGGCATATGACATGACAGTGCAGCATGGTAGTGGGGTCAGCAATGCCAAGGCAGATAGGTTCTCAGGACAGGGTATAGGTTAATGTGTTCCCAGACAGGCTAATGTCCCTCAAGCCACGTTTCTCAAGGGTCACTTGAAAAACTAGCTTGAGTCTTTAAAGGGGGAGAGATGTGATGATGTGAGGTATTGCCAGCTATGCCAGGAGAAGTAGGGTATTGAATGTGTAACATATGCCAGTAAAGCTAGCTGGAGTTTTGTAAAGAATTGTATGTCATTTATATATCAAACTGATTTGTACAGGTGCTTGTGTTGAAAATGTTTTTGTAAAGTTACTTGTGTTAAAAAAGTGTACCAACAGTGGGTTCTGCTGGGCAGAAAAAGAAATACACAGGCATGTCAGACTGTATTGTAACTGTGGAAATGAATACATTGTAACAGAAGGATACTGGAAGAAAAAGAGGTTAATCTCAGTCCAGCTAACTCTGAAAAATAGTTTGAAATTAAATTACTTTGTATAAGCCATAAAGATTGTATCTCTGTGAGAAGCTTGGAGTAGCTCTGTAGGAACAGTGGAAGTGTTAAAATTGTTTTATAGTTTCCAGATTCTGTAACACATCCGAGCAAAGCTCTATCTCTGTGTATGGTAACACAAATGTGTAAGATTCTGGTTCAGTTTCTAGTAAAGGGGGGGTAGTAGGGGAACCAGAAGTCAGATGACCAGATGTATGTGATGTCATTCTGTAATCTAGCCTGAAATGATGTTTTAATACTAAATTAAATTGAAGTCTCAGAGCAGTCTGTTTTTTGGAACCTGCTATAGAAGGATCTCTCACCTACTTCATCTTGGGTTGCTTTAGTAAGTAACCAGGGCATAGTAATTTTTTAGATCAGTCAGGAAAAAATAGTGAGGTAAGTTAAGTACTGTTTTTCTATAACTATTTGAACCTGTCCACCTGTGTTATTTTTTTAATATTTCCTGTGATTGAAACTCTGATGTTTATTGTAAATAGATATTTAGTATTTTCATGTTCTTTTATTATTTATTATTAAATATATTTAAAATTCTCATTGTGGCTTGTTCTTTAGAGAATATTTTAACATTTGAGAGTACTTATATTTATTTGGTGACACTGTGGCCATTGCTGAAAGCCTTACTACATTGGTCATACACTACCATTTGTATTAGTTTTAATTTCACTCAGTATAATTGGGTACCCTTGTAAGAGCCTTAGATTAGCTGGCTTTGGAGTGTCTGGTAAGAATAACTACCTTATAGTCTGGACAGAGAGGCATAGCTAGTAAATCCATGCCAGTCTTTCCTAGGTAGGTGTGTGTGCATGTGTGTGTGTGTGTGTGTGTGTGTGTGTGTGTGTGTGTGTGTGTGTGTGTGTGTGTGTGTGTGTGTGTGTGTGTGTGTGTGTGTGCGTGTGTGTCTGTGTGTGCATGAGTGTGTGAAAATCAAATCTCAGTGTGTGTGTATGTCAGCTACTTAGAGCAGGGACACAGAGCACAAAGAGTGATGGAGGACTTGGCTTGGACACTTGGCTAAAGACTCAACCCTACAGCTGTTCCAGCGAGGAGTCTTATTGGGAGCCTGGACAGAGAGAGAGAGAGAGAGAGATGGAAACCCAGCTCCTTGACTGAGCGTGTTCCCTGTGTGCTCTTAAGGGAAATTGTGCCTGATGCAACATGCAGAGAGCTGCATCTGGAAATAATATGTGTATCTATCTTTGTTCCAAGTAAATGTCCCTCACCAGTGTCAGTGGTGTGGATTCAGACTCCTTGATTACTGGTCCAGAGGGGGGGACATCACAGGGTCTATTAGTAAGAATCCAGTCTAAGGTTGATAGCTTACCAGTACTTTTTTGAACTCTATTAACTGATGTAATTAACTGTGTAAAGCTGTACAGGTTTATGGAATCAGATGGGGTGTTCCTGTTAATAAGCTGTTGGTCTATATTTAGGTGTCCTAATATTACTGTTTAACGTTGTATATGTTGGGGTATTCAGTACAGGATATCTTCCACAGTGGTAATGTTTTTACCTGGTGGGATATATATGACTGCTAAACAAAGTGTTTTCCTATTACTGACTTTGATATGTGACACAAGGTGTTCCACATTATTAAACTGTGGTAGCTCCTGTGCATATATGGTTATGTTTAAGGAATTCTTGTAGATGATGGCTATTCTGCCCACCTGCTTATTTTTCTGTCAAGCCTAATTATACTAAGACCAGGGGGGTAATTTCATTGTCATTTATGTCTCTTTTTCAACCAAGCCATTATCTTGCCATTGGCAGTTGTATAAGTAAGAACCCAGTCTACAGTGAAAGCAACCACTGCCCTTCAGTCCATTTCACAGGGAAAGTTACATTCCCAGTAAAGTTGTAGCTGAAGATGAAGTATATTAGAGGCTCCCCAATGAACTCCAAAATTCACCAAAGAGCTCCATGAAAAAGACTTATGCATCCTGATTAAAAAGGAACACGACAAATCTTCAAACCAAAGAGGCAAATGGTCACATCAAACATTGAAAAGCTGATATGCACACACTTGGCACATTTTTCAGAAAATACCGATTCATTATGTGAGGTTCCTGGATGCAAGTGGCCATGACGCTAGTGAATTTTTACAGCTAGCAATATATTTTCCTTACCGATATGCATACTTACATATGATACAGCTTCAGCATCCTGAACATTAAAGCTTCTAAAAGAAAATCAGGGATCAAGCCTAAAGCAGAAATAGTGAAGATTCTATAATTGCCACAATATGAGATTCAAAGGTGAAGGTTGAAATCTAAAACTTCAGGCTTCATGTATTTAAGACAACAAATGTCAAGCCTTTTGTTTTTGCCCAGCTAGGGCCCATCAGGTTGCAGACAGTACAGACCTTATACTGCAGACCAGGATTAATGTGTTTATCTGCTGAAAAAAACTATGAGAATAAAAAGACAGACAAGCTGTGGAACTGTGATTTAAGATTAAAATAACCAGTGTGAGCAGCTTTTTTTGCAGACAGACTAATTCAGCAAATGTAGAATGACATCAAATGTCAGAGAAAAAGATTCAACCTGGGTAAGACAGGATCTAGTCAGAGTAATAACTGCGGTACTTAAATATGTTGATTCTGGTGTATGCTGACCCCTGTTACCATTCTGCATTGACCAAGTTTCTTTTTTATAGTACCCAGGATGGGTGTTGCATTAACTGATTTAAAGATGACATTGGAACCATTCTCCTCAAAGCAAATGCTGTCAATACCTAAACTTTGAGATTTCACTGATATAGTATGTACTCCAATATATAAGAGGAGTGCCACAATGCCTATGACGATGGTCAACCTGTGAGCAGGCTGTCATCTGGTTTGAAAAGAAAGATGTTCCTTCAGAAATGAAACAAAGCAACATTTTTTATTCTATTTGCCACTCTTTCTCTTTCTCTCTCTCTGTATATATATATATATATATATATATATATATATATATATATATATATATATATATATATATATATATATATATATATATATATATATATATATATATATATATATATATATACACACACATACATATATAGACAGAGAGAGGAGTTAAAGAAATATTACAATTACTCAAAGGAATATTAAGGCTATGGACTGTCAAATTCACTAACATGATCGTATCCAATTTTTTTGTTACTATTATTATTATTGCTTTTTGCAAACTATTCACATGCCACTCAAGTCAAATCAATAAGAAAGTAGAAATAGATAAATAAGCATAATTAAATGTTTTATTTCATTGTGTATGATGCAATTCTTTAGAAAGACACCTGTAAACATTAACTTGAAATAGACCTCAAAGTTAATTTGAGATGTAACAATATTTTAACAACATAAACTTACAACTGAACTTAGTCTATTTAACGTGTTAGAAACAGTAAATGTATTCTTCTACAAGGGAGGGATTTCTTGAGTAGAACATGACATAGTAAACTATGATTGAGGTGACAGTCATTCACTATGAATGACAATCATCTCAGTTGCATTTCATTTACAGATTCACAATGGCTGACAATAGAGCACTTTTAAAATAGACTTTTTCATTATAAAGGTTAAGCAACCAAAAAGCTGAATTATGAGGACTGTTTGGTCATTCTGTAGGTAACACTGCTATTATAAACCCAAAGTAATTTGCTTTGAGCACTCTTCAGACCACAGTAACTGTTTACTAAGTTGGGCAATACCTAGTTCGTCTGTAAAATGCATTTGTCTAAGTTTCACAAAGCCTATGCTCTGCCGCATTCTGCTTATTGAGTATTGATACATTGAAGCAGAAAGATTGCTTGTTTCCTGTTCATTATTTTAATGTATCAGTACAGTTTAAGTCCAAGGCATACTTGTCAACTACCCCTGATTTTGCCTCATATTTTTACCCTGTCCCTCATAAAAAAGTGATTCCAGTCAATAATGACAGATATCAGAGTTTCATAGTTGCTGTTGTCCAGAAAACACATGTTGATGTAAAAGCTGTTGTTCCATTCACTTTTAAGAGATTTAGGGTAATACTTAAACATTGTCCTAATTTGGGCTCCCCCCATTATTTTTGGCTTTGTCCAGAATTCTTCAACAAAGAAGGTGAGATATGTGATCACAGACTGGCCTTGATTTGCTGGACTCAGAGAAGTGGGAGAAAGTGAGTTTTATATATATATATATATATATATATATATATATATATATTTTTTTTTTTTTTTTTTTTTACTTTTTCTTTTTTCTCCAAATTTGTGTGATCCAGGAGTTTGTATGTATAAAGATAGGAGGTGTGGGGGCCCACTCATACATTGGGGATGTAGTGGGCTTTCCACTTGCAAAAAAATGTTTTTTGTTCTTCTTGTGACCTCAGAAGTGTTGTCATTTTGAGCTTGTGACTTCCCAAAGATAACTATGTATCAATTAAAATGATACACAGTTGTTCATAGTAGATTCCTAAACATCACTTGCACTGGAAATTAAATAAAATTAAAGAAGAACTAGAAGAAAATTAATTATCTGACTTCCTATGAAGTGGACAAACTTTCAGCCTAACATTAGTCTTACAAATGCTACTTTATGCATCAAATCTGCTTTCATGTTACCAAGGTGTAGTTTCTGCTTTATAGGATTCCAATATTCTTCTGCTTTTAAGATTTTTGAAAGCATTTATTTCATTGAGTTTCACAGCTGTCATGCACTACCTATGAAGCAGCAAGCAGCTTTATCAACTTTTTTTCTGTCAGGAATGATTGTATATGTTCATCTTTAGAGGAAAATGCTATAACATTAATTCTCAGTCTTGATTTATATTCATCTGAGACTGAAAAGCAGTATTTAATGATGGTATCAGAATCAGTGATCATGAATACTAATTATAAATATTTATAAATATAGTTGTTCCTAGTTTGCATTGCCTTCTAAAAGTGTGCATGTCCATACAGGATCCACTAGGCAAGCCAATAGTTTCCAGAACAGGTCACAGCAGAAATTTGTCAGGAATGCTAGACTGTTATTTAAAATGTGCAACAACAATGCAAAAAAAGTCACTTAAGAGACCCTGTGGATGCATTCAATGTTCTGCAGCACATTGCTTGCGACATTTGGTAGTTTTGGTGAAAATGGATGCTGAAACTTCACATATATTTAATTACACAACTCCTTATCACATGCATGATGCATGGTATTGATGTCTTACAAAAATAAAATAAAGCATGAGCCCTACTTTATAGTGGTGCTGAGTTAAACATGTTGTTCTATCATTTAAAGCAGTTTTGCTTGGGGGAATCTGTACATCCCACCCCCAACAATATAACCAAGTATGAGGCCACTGTACCTCATAGCATGGGGAAATTTGTGAAGTACTGTAAACTTGGCATATATCCCCAAACAGTCACTCATAATTCTAGAAATTGCAGTTATGGTCCATAAGCATTGAAATCTGTTTTTTTTTTTTTTTTTTTAGAAACAGATTTTTCCCATTGTACGCAAGTACAATGCATTATTTTAAGTTCTCTTTTTCTGCAACACTTGTCTTTTGTCATTCTCTTTATGTTACACAATGTCATGCATAGTAACAGCCATGCTCACCCTTACCACCTTACCACCACATTATCATAGCCCTAAGTCTGCAGTCTTCCAATTGCTACATCCACACTAGGACTGCTTGCCCCAGTCAGCACACTGAGGTAGAAGACAAAGCAGCTTTCACAGCTATGCATACCAAGAAATTATACCTGTTTCTTCCTGGCGTCCCCTCTTGAAATAAATCATCAAGCAGCCATAAACATGTATGTAATTCATTTTGCATGTAGGGCTAAGTTGCTGTCAGGACCAGCCCAAGGCTCTCTAGAACCATAGCCACTATTGTTCCTCTCACCTCCAGTAGGAGTTGTCAGGACCTTGGCTACTTTATACACTTTGTCCAACGCCTCACTCACCCATCCAGATGTTTCCTAGTGCATTTCAGTCTTATCATGGGAAAGGATATGGTATTACAGAGACATTTTTCCTTTAAGATAGGCATATAATGGAAACATAGTAAGAGAGGATAATTAATTTCATCCATTTTTTTTTAATTATTAAAAGTGGAATTGGTCTAACATTTACAGGTATTATTTTGCCAGACGTTTGTTATCTGGATCTTTAGCTGTTGAGAGGGAGAAAGAGGTAAGCACTAATATAATTGTGAGTGTGTGTATGGGGGGGGGGGTGTTGGTGTAGGTGGGTCCACATGTGCTTGTGTGATATATTTACTAGACACCTTCTTATATACTATCTTATCTGAACTTCTCCAGTGTGCTCCTAAACCTGTATCAGTCACAGTAAAACTTTTGAATAATGTGGGATTGCACTGAGGAGAATTAATTCAAAGCAGGAGCATCAGAACTAGTTACAACTTTTGAAATCAATTGTCTTTGTAATATTCTGGTCACTGAACTCTGGGAAAAAGCAAGGATGTGTAATAAATCACCAAATTATATATAAGGTTTGGCCAACATCCATTTGCATGGAACCAAATTTGTTTTCTAAATGAAATGCCTGTTTTTTCAAGTTTTATTTATTTTATTTTATTTAACATTTGTTGACCGGGAAAGTCCGACTAGGTTCCACAGATCCTGTTTTCAGCAGAGGCCCGGGGAGAAATGCTCCAGAAGCATGTCTTTAGAATGTGGGAGGAAACCGGAGTACCCAGAGGAAACCCACGCGAACGCAGGGAGAACATGCAAACTCCACACAGAAGGTACCCCAGCCGAGAATCGAACCGGAGAACCTCTTGCTGTGAGGTGACAGCATTAACTGCTGCACCACTGCACCACCCAGGTGCAGTGGTGCAGTTCTTTCTTTAATTGACAAATACAAGGAGAGATGAGCAATAATCCTAAATATTTCTGGAAAAAAATGTCCTGATGCAATATCTCATATATTGGAATGTCCCATATTAAAAGAAAAAAAAATAATCATTCATAGGGATCTCTATCTCTAGTCATAACAAAACATGTTTTATTGGTACAGTACCTTAAGAACGATGTCAGACACCTGGGGCAGGACCAGTAAATTATGTTATAAGGGGGAACAAAATAAGTTTTACCACCACCACCCTTACAAATATGACACATCAGTGTATTACCCTCAGGGAACTTTATCGGCTAGAATTCCCACACCATCTAACTTACTCCCATCTCCCTTACACTCATAGTATCATCAATAAACACAACAACTTCCCATCCTTCACAAATCTCATGTAAATATACAACCCCTCCTCTAAGAAATGCTTACTACACAATTCTGCAGGTTACTCCCTACTCTCTTGCCACTTTACTAAAATCTGGAATTCTATCCCCATAACAGTGTGACAAAAATGCTGCTTAAAATTATTTAAAACAGAACTACAGTCCCACCCACCTACTCATCCATTGGTTCTGTGCATACACGGCACCCAGATAAATTTTATGCCCCCCACTCATCCCACTACAACTCCCAAGGCATTTTCATAATTTCTGCCCTTAATCTAACCATTAGCTCAGTTTATATCCCACTCACCCTTCTCCTTTTCTATTATTATAACTTCCTCTCACAATTACTTGTAGTAACTTGACATCCTCCTCATATTTATAACCTTATACCTTCTTTGATCCCTATCCTGTCTCCTACTTAAACTGTAATATTGTTCAATTCACTGAAGTCATGTGTCAATATTTGATAATATGTATTGGATAGCTCTCTCTAAGCCGCAATGGTATAGCGGTAGAGTTGTTGCCTCACAGCAAGAGGTTCTCCTGTTTGATTCTCGGCTAGAGTGCCTTCTGTGTGGAGTCTGCATGTTCTCCCTGCAGTCGAGTAACCTCCGAAAGACATGCGTGAATGGGCGTGCCTTCGCTTAAGGCTGGGCGTCGGGCTGGCAATTCGGCACCATAAAAATGGACTGCCAGTCATTAGTGGACCGGAGTTCCGCTGTGGAGACCCCTAACTGGGAAAAGCCAAAAAGACAAACATGTATTTGATATCTCTAGCCATTAGATTGTACTTTGCTTGGCTGTTCATCTTTTTACTATTCTTTCTATGTAGGTAAGTTTATAACTTTGTCTTCTATTCATATATTTACAATGCAGCATTTCTACCTGGGCCTATGCTGAAAATGAGATCTGTGCCCAGTCAGACTTTCCCAGTAACCAAAAGCTAGTAAGCAATAAATAAATAACAGTACTACTTGGAAACCCACCTAAAATACAAGACCTTATATTGTAAAATAAATTATTTATGTAGATTACCATTTGTAACATGCAGCTTGATTTTCATAAATGTCAATTTTACATTAGTAAAACTAAAAATGTCTTTAAAGGTTATATGCATGAATATGCAAGGAATATTTAAAATCAATGTAATTAACCAACATCAATGCCTTTTTTGATTTCCACTATGGCTTGTTGAGTTACATTTGAGTTAAGAACCAATTCACTGAGTATAATTGATCAGAAACTCAATCCAACAACAAAAAAATGAACTGTAAAAATGTTTTAATGTGCCCCAAAGACACCCAGAAATTCTATAATCCAACTCTAAGGTTGTACCAACCAGAAACAAAGGGAAATCTCTTAAAACACAGAATTACTACTGGAGAAGTTTCAGTATATACCAGCAGTAATTTTCTAAGGAAAAATGGGACCAAGGAGTTCAACACTGGCAACATTCAAATTAGTGTAAGAAGACCCATTTTGTCACATCAAATGTCAGAGATTTGAAACATTTTTTTCTCTTTTGAGCATAGAACATTAGTCAACATTTTCTGTAAGGGAAAATGTTTACAATGTTTATTGGGAGGATATTCATAAATGGCACAAGCACTGCGGTACCAGCTTCACTAAGGTCCTTACTGTGACTGCAAGTACTTCAAATAAGATCATGTGATATACATATATAAACTACATGTACAGATAATGCAGCAAGGTTTGCAATCACAAGGTTGCAGTCCACAATCTTGAAACAGATAATCTGGTACCATAACATAGAAGACCAAAGCACTTCTGGGCTTACCCCCTCCCACCCCCCTGCAGGACTCATGTTACCACTTGTTCCTAGGTTTACACTGGTAGGGATAGTCAGTATTCAAGATATTCTGATATTGTAGTCTTCAGCATTTTGGTCTCCTATATTATGTTGTCGGGATTATGCATTTCAGGATTGTAGGCTTCATCCTTGTGAGAGTAAACATTCAGCATAATGCATTTTCACCACTGCAAAGGGGATCAGTATAAGCCCACTTTTCTCCCATTTTGAACATGGGATCAGGATGTCACATCGACAATGACACCACCCCAGGTGGCTAGGCTTGCAGTGGTCATTCTTCTGTCCTACACGCTATGATACTGGGTTTGACTGAAAATGTAAACAGTGCCTATAAACTGTGTCTTTATCTAGAAATAGTGTTGTAAATAGTCTGTAAAAACTGTTATGTCGAGCGATTGTGTAGTTACTTTAAAGGACATCAGCATCCAAAAGACATTTCCCTTCGCTAGTGTGCATGTTGTTACTTTGGGAATGAACCCCATGCATTCACATATTAAAAAAAGAATGACTTGACAGCTTCTTCCACTCTCTGACGTTTCTCTCATAGTCAGCTGCCTTAGTACACATAATGTTGGGCCGGAATTAAATTTTATGATACTCTCATTAGAAATTTGTTTCCATTGCTGTTGTATCATTTTGCCTGTTACATGTAAACTTTTTTGTAAAAGAAAAGTCACATAGCAATGTACTTCTAACCCTTTTTTTTGTTATTTCACACCTACTTATGTCACAAAGCTAATTAGATTCAAAATTCACATTCTTGTCTATTTATTGTCATATAAAGCTGCAATTTTTCCCTTCCCTAAGGGTGTAACCATGCTGAGCTTTATGAAGTCTTAAGCTGAATAAACTTGAAAACTGCTGAGAGCAAGTTCAATAATTAGCTCTGCTTTGCAAGCCAGAAAAATACGTCACTGACTAACTCGGGGAAGGAAGGAGTAAATGAACAAAGGTGAAAGAAGACAAGACCTGAAGCTTACAAACTATCACTTTTTAAAAGACTACTACCTCAGCTATTTATTTATCCTTGTGCAAAAACTATTCACAGATGCTAATAACTCTCAAGCATACCTCATTGTGAGGAATGTTCCTCTTTCTGCCTTAAAAAGTCCATGTTCCTCATTGTTTCACATCGAAAGGATCTGTCAAGCATTCAGCATTATTTTTTTTAGGTGATAGCCATAGTAAATAATATTGAATCATATTAATCATCAAAGTAGCTTTCTGTAAGTATAGAATTATACATTTAACCATTCTGTGAGCTTTCTAGTTGAAGTTATTAATAAGCTGTTAGTAAGTGTTCCACTGTTAATGTGTTTCACATTTTGCCTATTTGTTCCGCATTGTGAGAGGTAGTATTCCACATTCTGAAGATTGATAGTTGACAGCTATGCAGAAAGTGTAATATTCATGTAGGAAACAACCATGCAAGAGCTGCAAAAAGTCATTGACATTTGTACTGAAGATTTGAAGACATGAAAGTATTTCTCACTACTTGCATTTGAAGTGAATGGGACTGTGATTTAACAGGATAGGTTATGGTGCTCCTATCTTAATATCTGCTTGCTTGCTTCTCTAAGAATGTGAGTGTTTCAAATTGACCTCAAAGAGTCTAAAAGCTTTACTGCTGCAGCTGAAGGAGTATTGCTATGAAATCATGCATACAGCTAAGCAGCTTAAACTTGTACTAAAACTTAAAAATGTCAAGGTAATACAACGAGGCAACCAAGATATCCAACGTAATTTAGAACGTATACTTTATTCGATAAAAGTGCATAAAGTATATGTTCTAAATTACGTTGGATATCTTGGTTGCCTCGTTGTATTACCTTGACATTTTTATTGTGATTACTACTTCATACAACGGAGCATTCATCTCGTGTGTGCTTTGCCATCTTTTTTTTTTTGTACTAAAACTTGTATCAACTGTTGGCAACAAACAAAAAGCAACAGCTGTAGACATACTCTGTTTTAAATATGGAAAAGGAGACATGCAGTTACATTTTTGTACTATTAATATTATAATAACAATATTACTATTACCTGTGAAACGCATGCTATTGGTGATATTATACCCATGGTATGTGATAAATTATCTATTGAAATGGTTGAAACTGCATTATTTTACTGTCCTACTGCAACATTAGGCAACTGCAGCATTTAATCAATAGTGAAGAACTGCAAGAAGTGTTAGTGTCATACAGTAAGGTAATTCTTATAAATTAATATGAGAGCAGAAAAGTATTATTAGCAAAGCAGTAGAAGTAGTAAGCGTTTATGATAATAATAAAAAGGATAATCTTACTCAGAAATGTAAAAGGTGTTTGGGAAAGGAATTCATTTTTTGTTGCCATTCCCAAATTACCAAATAGCATGATAATAGAGAAATATTTCTTCCACTTTAAAGAGTTAAAGAGACAATGGGGAAAAAAGGTAATCATTTTGATAGGCCACCCTATTGGTATGGAGAGGTGACTAGCCATTGAATAAGTCTGCAGATATAATTCTCTTACTTAAAAAAGGAGAGAGCAAGAATTAGATACATATATTGATGTGTATGAAACCAAGAAAGGCCTAAGCATACTGTTGGAAAACCCTAAAAGTACAAAGGTATGGCTGGAAACCTAAAGATAAAAGACTATATACCATTTAATGCAGTGTGATAATGTACTTGTACAGCATGTCAGCTTTCAGAAACGGAACCCATAGAAGGAAGGGATTTATACAATAAGATATTATAATATGGAAATATTGCAAAACACAGAGTAGAAATGTCTTTGCAGCCTGAAAATACTTCCAAGCACAGAACAGAAGTTTCATCGCAGCCTGAAAATGTTACAAAACTGAGAGCTAAAGTGAACAGGAGAAATGAGAAGTATTCATTCACTCAGATGCCATATTTTAAAACAGCAAAATTAGGAAGTGTTGAAAGCATACCTCTTGAAATGAATTTTTAACTTTATGTCAAGATAAAACAGAAGTCCAGAGAAACAGACTTCCAAACAGCAAGTGTGTAATGGGAAGGAAAAGTTCATCAGGAAGAAACAGTATGTGTTTGTTGTTCTAATCCCATTTCTGTCATTGTAACATAAAAACTTCAAATAAGGGGAGGCTGTAAACAGGTAGTAGGTATAAGTAATGAAAAAAGTGAAACTGAAGATACATTCTTTTCTGTGGCATCCTGTGCAAAAGGAAAGCAAGCTAGAGAAGAGGAGAACAAGATATTGAGGGGTCACAGAGTGGTGCTCAGTGATTCTAAGAAGATAAGACAAATGTTGTGAATACTGAGAAGAAAAAAATAACATTGAACAGTGCCCTAAAGAAGTTCCTGTTGAAGTAAAAATTCTCTGGGCAAAATGGAGGGGGGGGTGTGTGCATCATGCCCATAAAGAAAGGAAATAAGGCAAAATAAGTAAGGCAGAGCTAATAACTGACAACAAAGAATATCAGTATTCCTTCTTCCAACCTTCCATCAAGTTGTGCAGTTTTCCTGCCCAGTGTATTTTCCAAACTCATCATGTTTTGCAAGCAAATTCAAGCAAGTTATTAACAGCTACATAAAGCAGAGTGATTCTTTTGTTTTGCCTCTTTGGCATTTTTCCAGCTCACCGCTTTGCTTCTCAAAAGCCTAATTGGTTGTTTTTGAAAGCTTAGTTTCATGGCAGTTACATCTAGAGACAAGTTTTCAAGCTTGCCCAGTATTCCAATCCATTTCTCATCCACAATATGCGACTGACAAGCAGAAAAAAGAAAAAAATGCTACAAGGACATTGCATTGCACAGGCTGACAGCAGCAGCAAAATTCCTGTAAACTCTCTTCTTTCAAACAATAATTAAACATTAAAAGGATGATGAAGATGATATTGTACTGTTGGATGGTTATACTAATACCGGCTAAACAGTGCGCCCAGATTTAGGAGGCCAACTGCCTTCCAAGATGCAAAAGGATATCCATATGTAAGAATCACTACTTGAATGGAGTGTCCAGAAAAAGAAGCTCAAGAAAACATAGCAGGAGGAGAATGAAAGGAAAACATACAGAAGTATGGTGAATGCAGTTAAAAGTAAGAAATAAATGCCATGTCACCTGTCAAAAAATAAAGAGAAAGAAGAAGAGATCTGGTAATAAGAGCTGTAGCTGAACAGGAAATCACTGAAAAGGAATTACAGCACTAATAGCTTTTGAATTATGCAAGACGCAAGTAAGAAATGAGGGGGATCAGTCTTGTTACAACAATACAGCACCATTGTTTCAACAGGTATCACAAAAAACATCAGTATTATGGGAAGCCCCATGACCTATTAAGGAAGTGTTGTGATTGAGCAGTGCCAGCTCTAATTATTTGTTAGACCAAATGGCAAAGGTATCCCAAGAGAAGATCACAGAGTTCTTTAGCAAGTCCACTATCAGTTTTTACAAGGTATGGTTACAAGCACCTCAGAGCAAAGTATACTTTCAAGCATACTGAATAGTAATCTACAGCAATCTCTGAGGGCTATAATGGAGGAAGCAGTTTAAAATTTGGTGCCAGTCATAGCAGTTAAAATTTAAAAAAAAAAAATGTTTTTGATTGAGGTGAGGTCTGAAAGATGCTTAAGGGAATCATTTGCACAATCATCTAAGCAAATAGGACAGATGCAACTGAGAAGCATAGTTTAAAGATCAGAAATAAAGACTGTTATACAGTAAACTCTCAGTTAACCAGCACCCATAGGGATTGGTAGATGCCAGATAACTGTAGTTTCTGGTTGCTTGAGAGTTACTATTAAAATAGGCTTGACTAATACTGTACTCTATTCTATTTGTTTGGTTTGACTTGTTCTCAGGTTGGGGAGAGAGGGAATTTATTTCTGTCTTCATTTTCTCCTGAGATGTTCAAGCTGTTTGTTTCAGTGGTTTTCTTTTACCAATTATTTGGCAACTTAGTGTAAAGTGATTAATTCAGGATGTTATCTCTGCCTGTGCCATTAGGATGGAGTGGGTGGAGAAGAGTGTCAGGAGTGATTTGTGACAGACGAGTACCAGTAAGAGTGAAAGGGAAGGTCTACAAGAGGGTAGTGAGACCAGCTATGTTATATGGGTTAGAGACAGTGGCACTGACAAAAAGGCAGGAGTCAGAGCTGGACATGGCAGAGTTAAAGATGTTAAGATTTGTATTGGGTGTGATGAGGGTGGACAGGATTAGGAATAAGTATATTAGAGGGTCAGCCCAGGTTGGAAGGTTTGGAGACAAAGCCAGAGAGGCAAGATTACATTGGTTTAGACATGTGCTGAGGATGGATGCTGAGTATATTGGGAAAAAGATGCTAAAGATGAAGCTACCAGGTAACAGGAAAAGAGGAAGGCCTAAGATAAATTTTATGGATGTGGTGAGAGAGGACATGCAGGTGGTTGGTGTGACAGAGCAAGATGCAGAGGACAGGAAGAAATGAAAACAGATGATCCACTATGGCAACCCCTAACGGGAGCAGCCAAAAGAAGAAGAAGAAGAAGAAGACTACACCAAACTTCATATCTCAATAAATTAAGGAATATAGGGGCAGCTAAAAGCAGAAATGTTAAAACAGTGAAAGGCATAAGAATATGAGGCATCAATGACCAAAATAAGAACTGAAGGATGGGCTAATGGACATGCACTGACCCCATGAAGATACGCTCTGCCTCACTCTGCAAACAGACAAGTACTGAGAAACATGTACATATGAATACAAGCAACATGTGGTCCTAAAATGATCTCACTTTGGGAAAATCACATAGATCCGCCAAAGTGCCTTCCAGTGATGACAAAAAAATAAGATAATAACATTGAGGGTACATCCCATCTCTTCTCCACAGTCACAACAATAAGGCAAAGGATGAACTCTGTTGGTGCTGAAAGTGGCTTCCAGCAAATATAGTTCACTGCATCAGCACTCGCAGAGAGAGTGTTCAAGTAACTAACAGGCTCCAAGGTGTGTGGAAATCGTGAAAAACAGACCAGTAGTGTGATGGAGTTTGCTGCCGTTAAACATGTTGGCTCCCTCAGCACTTGAAAGAACACTGAGGATGTAAAGAATTAGAAGCAATAAAAAGAAACATGCAAGCATGATATGAGCAAAAAGACAGAAAAATATATACATACTAATTTATAAGCAAGTAAAATCTTAGGACAAATGTAGCAGGACCAAAGGAAGAAATGCAAGGCACCAGCACAACAGACAGACCGCTTTATTTCCAAGTACAACAATCAAGTACTTTCGTCTTAAACAAATACTTTTTGTGTACAAATGTAGCAGGAATAAGAGAGCAAATTCAGCTGAATAGAGATGAGCTAAACAACTGAAGAGATCTGACACATTTTATACCTTTTACTGTTAGCATTAGCATGTACATAGTTAATCATTTGTTCTGTTTTTCATGATGACACACCTGACACCTTGACCCTTTCCAGATGTCAAAAAGGGTCCATCTTACATTCATGCCACAGTTGCATTACTTTCTATACAATGGATTTCCTTTCTATTAGACTTAATTTTACTTGTCTTTGCCATTGAACTGTTGCTGTGTCTATGGGTGCAGATATCATTTTAAGTAACAACTGGACTTATGCTGTAGTACAGGCCATCCATATCAGTTTATAAATGATACTGCTTTTACCTATATAATGCTCCCTTCCAAATGGCCAGTCAGTATATTAAGTCAAACCAAATGCTCTGTCTGTCCTGTCTGCATGCATAGTTTTTAAAATTGAATAATTTCTACTTCCATAATGAAGTTTGTGCAGTGACATTAGACAGGACTTCTCTGCCAATGCCTGAAATGTAGATTTATTTAGTGGTCATATTAATATATTTAACTCTGTTACAAGTACAAATTAGGGACAGTAATATGCATAAATAAACATTAAGGATTTATGCTTTATTTGTTTTCTTTTCACATTTGAAACAAAAATCAAGTAGCTTTACTTGTGCCATTCATTTCACACATAACAGCTTACATTATGAATAAATGTTTAAAGGGCAGCCATCTGTCACTGGAGAAGGTACCCAGCTATGGCACTGTCAATTTGAGTTGGAACACACAGCCAATCAATACAATGGAACTCGGTATCTGGATTCCTGGAAGAGTGCACTAATGACCAGGATGTATCTAGGTTAGTGGAAGCTTCCTCAGATGGAATGCACTTGGAAGCATTTGTGCACAGTTTCTTCTTGGAAGCATCCCATACCTGCTGTGGCTTTGGTGGAAACCAGACAGGCAGAAAGCCAGCGTGTTCCAGTAACCAACAACCCAAATCAGTAGGGGACATCATCCCACTGTGAGATATAATAGGTAAGTAATTCTAGGTCTGAACCCACAATGAGGTGTGATAGGTATATTATTATGCAGCAGAACACATTGAGAGGTGTAATAGGCATGTAATTATGGGAAAGAACCCACTGAGAGGTGCAATAGGCATGTAATTATGTGACAGAAGGATAACAGACATAAGTAACTGGAAAGCATATGTTAAAAGCTGACGATCTGGGAGCTCAGACAACTCCCCGCTTGTTTTATGAGTCACTGACTAAATCGGTTAACCTACTAAAAATTTCAGGTTGCCTCAGAAAAAGCCACTGTTTTTGCTGTGTCATTTGGGGTTAACAGAAAACGAGACAATGAAAGAAACAAATACATCCAATGACTGAAACAATAGGTGTTATTATTTTATCGGCAGGATTTACTTATGTGTACAACCACTGAAATAAGCTGTAATCATTTTTAACTGTTTTTTATCAGGATGGGCACACAAAACACACATGTAATTGCCCCCAGGTATGCTCTGCAATCAACAGGGAGATAAAATTTAACTTGAGCATATTACTAACTGTGGAAGTTAAACCCAGACATTTCTAGTTGGTACAACTGAGATTTTTATAGTATGATATCTTGACTGCAACAGCACTTTTTCATAGGTTCATAGGTAGGTACTAGGCTATCAGCCCAAGGGCCTAAGTAAGCCTAGCCAAAAAGATTCCCTGGCTTTCACCACCCAAGAAAATTATTTTCCTGAGCCCCTGTCGAGCAGAGCCACAGAAGTGATCCCCGGAGTGAATTTCCTATTTCCCATCCACTCATCAAGATTTTTCTTGAAGAGTGCTAATGAGGAACTCTGCTTGACATAGATGGGCAGTTTGTTCCAGAGTATGGGAAGTCTCTGGGACAGGAATCTATCCCTCTAGCATGTTCTGTTTATTGTGGTGACAAGGTTTAGGCCCCTAGAGTGTGTAGCTCGGAGGGATTGGGATTTCTTTAGGTGTAGCATGTCCAACAGCTCCAGGTTTGACATAGCTTTGTATGTTAGGAAGAGATCACCTCAGAGTATGGGATATGCTACAGAGTAAAGCTGGAGTTTTTTGAGACTGTCAGTGTAAGGCATCTGTTTGAGGCCAGTAATTGTCTTGGTGAGGTACTTCTGCGGCCTTTCCAGCTGTTGCAGATGTCTTGTGAGGTACATTCCAAAAGGGGCATTGTAGTCTATAATGGGTCTAATGAGTGACGAGTAGAGGAGAACAATTACCTCTTTTTTCCTGGATGAGAACCCTTTCGTGATGAGGTATGTCACGTAGAAGGATTTCCTGACAACTGTGGTGATGTCATTATCAAAGGAGAGACTACTGTCCACTTGGGTCCCAAGGTCTCTCCATCTCCGATGATGCTGCAAGTGACATTTGTCAGAGTGTTGTTCTCAAAATAAAACAATTTCTATGCCATGATATATATGTCAATATACTGATTTAGTATGGATAATAACAACTCCAGCAAACATTTTGAAATGTGCTTTGCTCATATGGTTTTGTGTGTGTGTGTGTGTGTGTGTGTGTGTGTGTGTGTGTGTGTGTGTGTGTGTGTGTGTATATATATATATATATATATATATATGTATATATATATATATATATATATATATATATATATATATATACTCATGCACACACATACACATAGTAGCATTTTGTTGACAATAGACAGAAAAGTAACTGAAAATATAGCTTTTTATTAAGCTTACCAGTTACTCTACTGCAGATTGCAAATCAAATTTTGAAACAGAAAAACGTCCATGTATAGATTTCATCAAAATTTAGGTAAAAGCTCAAAATATAAAGCCAATGTCTGGACTGTATGAAATGAGTTTCTTGCAGTCTCTTAAAAACCTATTTCTCACCAAGGACATCCCACTAAAGGCTGTTCACAATTATACAGCTTCTCTAGGCAGCTGGAGGCTCCCTTCTTTACTAGGAATCCTTCTCAGGTATGTAGACACATCTCCAAATGGTGCGCAATGACAGTCTTCACTTGATCACTAATTCGAAACAATGAACCTCTTTGAATCTGTAGCAGATCTGCCATGGCTTAGACAAGTCACCCCCCCCCATCCTTTTATAAGAATAAATTACATAACTGGTCTCATAATGACCCATCATGTCAAAATGACGAACATTCTATTATAGCTGATATAGTTTGTTAGGATTACCAAGTTGATTTTTATTGTGAAGGAGACAGCTTTGTGGTCCGACATCAAAAGTGAGGATGTGATGGGGGGGGGGGACTGCAGCAGTCTCTCATATTAGTAAGTTCCAGGTCTGGCAAATTTAACCTTTGGTGGGTGTCAGCACTATCTGGTCAATGGTATTTGTGTTAATAAAGTCCAGAAACTGTTGTGCCTGTGAGCGTGAGCAATGAATGTTTGCCAGGGGTAGTTAAAGTCTCTCTTGAATAGGGTATTTGAATTAATGGTGAGTGTCTCCATTAGGTCTACATAAGAGCTATGGGATTCTAGGGACACAGAGGACGACCTACAGCTTGCTATGGTATGGTATGGGACTTTGTCTGTGGTGATTTGCACATGGATAATTCCAGAGGATCATCCTGTTTAACCTACATACAGACTCCTCCCCCTTTTTATCCATGTCTGTGTAGCTGATGGTCTACATGTGTGGAAGGCACTGAAGCCTTGCACTGCCAGAATACTTTCTGCTCACCTTAAAGCCCTATCTCTGTACTTTGTTTCCTACAGGTTGCTGAAAGGTGATCCATACTAGGCATATAAGACATTCTCAGATCCAACTCTGATGGACCTTTTGCACATCCACAAAATGAGTAGCATCAGACTCCAATGATAAAAAACATATGAATTTGCCCAACTCAAGGTGAAGGAGGAAATGGTATGTTTATCAGAGGTGCAGGTTGAGGGAGAGAACAAACTGGAATTAAACACCACTGATAATTTAATTTCTGTGTGTCTACAAAGGTTTTAAAATTTAAAACTATAGTAATCTAAGGTAGATACTACTTATGCCAGTTTATTTAGTAAAGGTTTCACTTTTGTACCAGCTAGGAATATTAGCTTAGTTGACTTACTTATTAAATTGAAATTATTTATTATTAAAATGAACCTCCAACTATTATTTGAAGGTGGGGATGGTCAGGTTAGAAGTTTGAATAGGAAAAGTACCTTCAATCCCCTGACCAATGTTTTTTTTTTTTTGGAATAACTTTGAAGTTTCTTGTGAGGCTAAGTTTAGGAACCTATTTCTTCTTAATGTTGGTCGCAAATATTATAATTTAACTAAAGAGGAAATGGATCTATTAAATTATTTAATGAATGACCACACCATTCGCTTTATAAACCTGGCAAGAGGAGAAGGGAGGTGTAGCGTTGATGGACATTATGTTATACAAACAGAATATATTCTGATTACCCTGGGATCCTGAAACTTACATGGCTGTTTCTTATAATGTATTAGAATTAGCTTTTAAAGCTATAGATGTGATCCTATATGACCTCCTGATGTCAAGTGATCTTTTGAATGAAGAATATAACTATATGATTGTTAACAAATGGGTCATTTCTTCTTTTTTGTATTCCTAAAATACATAAAGATATAATGGACCCCACCCTCTTTAAGACTGGTTATGGAGTGTTCTGGTTCCTAAACTGAACCGATTGCTAAATATATAGATTTTAAGTTAAAATAATTGTATATGGATAAAATACATTTTAAAAGACTCATGGAACTTTTTGAATTGATATGTGATATTGAATTTGATATTGACACATTATTGGTAGCTACTGAAGTTAAAGATTTGTTTTCCATCATACCTCATGACACTGGTTTAGAATGGTTCTCACAAGCATTGGTCACCTTTGAGAGTTTAACCAATAAAGATCTGAAGAATTTGGTGTTATTGATGGAAAATGTGCTTTTTAATATTTTTTTGTTTTTTGAAGGAGAAATTTTTAAACAAGTTAAAGCTGTGGCAATGTGTAGAGCTTCAGCAACAGTATAATTCAATATAATCATGTCAGGCTGGGAGAAGCATGTTTTTGAATCTGATTTTAGATGTAATATAAAATTTTATTCTAGATTTTTGGATGATATCTTTTTGATATGGAAAGGTACTCTGGATAGTTTGAATTAATTTATATTATTTATTAATTCCAGTAAGTTTTTACAATTCACTTACAGTTGGAATAAGGCCAGTATTAATTATCTGGATATTGAATTAGTAAAGAATGTCGCGGGTAAAGGTATGACTTTGCTATTCATTGTAAACCTACCTTTTCTAATTCCTATTTATTTTATAATGGTTACCATCCCTACAGACATATAGTCTGATTAAGGGACAGATGATGAGACTTGTGTATTATTTCCAAGCAAGCAAGGTTCTTAACGGAGTTAAGATTTCTTAAGAACATGTTATATGAGAGAGGTTATCCACAAAAGTGTGAAGATGTGGAGAAGAAAATACTGTGTAAATGGAGTAATAATTTTAAGCCCATTGCAAATGGAGATAACTTTAGGAACAATAATAGTGATACCCCAGTTTTAAATTTGATAGAATTATGATCTTTCCCTTTAGAATAGTAATAACAATAAAATTAAGGAAATTTTTATAAAGAACTGGAAACTACAAGTGAATATCCATATCCATACACTTTTAATGATCAAATTGGCTAAGGAAATTAATTTTGTTTTAAAAGGCGTAGGAACCTTAAAAATATTTAAGAAGGGGTAGCAAGGTTAATATAAATGGAGGTACATGAAGGGTTGTGGGAACTGTTCTTATAATAAAATTAAGTAAATATTTATAAAGAACTGGAAATACAAGTGAACATCCATACACTTTTAATGACCAAATTGGTTAAGGAAATTCATGTTGTTTTAAAAGGTGTAGGAATCTATAAAAATTTGAGAAGGGGGTAGCAAGGTTAATATAAATGGATGTACACGGAGGGTTGTGGGACTTGTTCTTATTGTGTTTATATTAACATCACTGATAAGGTGAGAGTAGTAAATTACCCTAAGGATATTCACTGTAGGAGGAATTATAATTACAACACCACAGGGGTGGTATATCTGGCTAACTGCCAATCATGCCAAGCACTTTATGTTGGCAAGATGGAGAGACCCCTGAAACATAGGATTTATGAACACCTATATAGTGTATGCAAATGTGACATTAATAACGTTTTATTTAAACATTCATTGTCATGTATTAATTTTAATAAATGTAAGTTATTTTTAATTGAAAGGATGGTACCAGCTTTGAAAAGAGGAGACTGGCAAACTACCTTGGAATATAAGGAACTGTGGTGGCAATTGTTATTGGAATCTACATTATTCCCTGGTTTAAACCCTCAATAGTGTTTTAAAGTTGTAAGGTTTTAAAATTATGATTAAGAATGTTCATATTTTCTGTAATTTAAGGTTATGTATATGATTATTATTTAATGTCGTTATATTTTATATGATATTTAAGAATGGTTCTTTAAGGGAATCATTAGTGGGTTATGTAATTCTTGGAATTGTATTTGATTAACAGTGGATCGCTACTGTATGTATTCTGATGAAGTCATTGCTGTTATACAGTTTGGAAGCACTCGAAAAATTTTAATTTTTGAAGTATTATTCCATTCCCCGTGCTCCAGTTTGTTTGGTGTTATTATATTTTGGGTTAGTAAATGGCAAGCAGGTATACATAGGTCAGTTCATGTGCAATAGCAGGACATATACTTAATACATGTAGGAAATCACTACAGATGTTCTAGAAAATGATTATTATTCTCTTCCCTAAGTCAAATCCAATATCTACTTCTGTATTCAAAGAGGAATACTACAAAAAAGAGATTAAGGGAAACTAATAATGTTTAATATGTAAGCATAAAATAACAGTCGTCCCAACATTGCTTTGGTAGATTCACATGAAATTAACGAGACAGATAATTATATGAAGCAAAGTAATCATTGTATATATAGTTGTTGGAGAGGAATAAATTAATACAGCAAAATATATATCTGCTTACTGCAAGTTGAAACATGCTCTGATAAATAGGCTTAAAATAAAACTGCAGCTCTTCACTTAGTAATGTTTTGTGATTTAACGGCTAATATGCTAATATAATTTGACTTCAATATATTACATATCTATGAACCTTCACAAATTATTTATGTAAAGCTACTCACAAGCTATCATTCATGACTACCATACTTTTACTGTAAGAAATAAACTGCCACTATAGTGACATCCATAAGGTTTACCTATGCAAAATACAAAGAAATGTTTTTTGGATCACTGCTTATCGCAAATTAGATGCCAAAAAAACATTAAAAAATATTTTTTGCAGACCCCCCTGCACCCCTAATGTGGGGGGGGGCAAGCCTGCCACCCCCCACAATTTATATACTACCTCCACAGTCTTACCATAGCGAGGAAAAACCCCAGAAAAGTGCACCACTGGTTCACACAATGCAATACATTGGGGTGAAATTCACTGCATTAAATTTTATCTGTAAAGCGGCACACAAAACATAGCAACAAAATCTTGTAACTATACCCATTCATAAGTATTCTCCTTCAGATTCTACAGACTGTGCAGTAACATGCAAGCTGAGTGAAATGCTGATGTCAGATACTGTATGCTTATAAAAAGAGCAGTCACTCTGTTGAGACTTCATAGCAACACTAGCAAAAGTATGTTCAAAAAAGCTGTACAGCATTGTTTGATCTATACACAGACAAAGAGGAAGAAAATTGTTTATTTTTAGATGCAAACCAAGAAAAAAGTAAAAACAAAGCTGTGTGAACTCCACTTACATCAGGGTTATGTTGGGTTTTGCATGCAACCCTTATACCTGTAAAGAAAAGGACAAGAAATGAATCAAGAAAGTTAATAACCACTGAACTTTTAAACAGTGACTAACCTGTCTGAGATTCCAGGACTTTTGTTTTTTCAATTATGAATCAAGTTTGCGTCTGATGTTTAGAATGTGAAAGCTAGCAAAACAATAAAATAACTTTGAACTGAGCTACAATCTGGTATGATGTTTATTCTAACATTCATCTCTGGCTTCAGCGCTTCAGCAGATGCACCTCACAACATGCTGTGTAGTCTGCCTTGTCTTGTGAACCAGAACCTTCCTTATGTTTGGCTATTGCTTAGTTTTTCATCACTAATATTTTGCAGATTAATACTAATGTTCTGTGCAGTGCATTCACTATGAAGAGTAGTTATCTAGGGCAAGTGTCATCAGGCTAATGCTGGTCTGAGCTTTGCTATAGTGACTAATGAGCTTATGAATATTATGCCAGCTG
This sequence comes from Protopterus annectens, assembly GCF_019279795.1. Taxonomy (NCBI): domain Eukaryota; kingdom Metazoa; phylum Chordata; order Ceratodontiformes; family Protopteridae; genus Protopterus; species Protopterus annectens. The sequence continues at coordinate 978,169,905 of NC_056745.1, forward strand.
TTCATTCAGACAGTTGTAGATTGGACCCAGACCTCAGAAGTCCAATTTTAACCTGAGTGCAGACCCACATTCTGGTGATTTTTCTAGGCTGTGTGTTCCACAGAAAGAGTCTGTTGTCATGCTCTAGCTTGAGAAGAGATCTGTGGATACAAACAACCTGGAGGTTTACTGCTATGCCACTAATCTTGCTTTACTTGGAAAGTTTGTTGAAAAGGTGTGTATATTTAGATTCTTTTTTATCTCGTGTCCTTCTTGAACCTTGTCAGTGCTCCTTAAGGAGTTTTCATAGTAATAAGACTGCTATCATTAGGGTGCAGAATGGCCTTCCAGGGACAAGAGGTCAGCCATACCTTTCAACAGCCCAGAATTTTGCAGAATATCCTTGATTCTGACTTGCATGTTGCCCTGGCCCTCTTAACATTTTTGTTTTTCTATCAAATTACTGAGGATTACAGTCAGTCAGTCAGTAATCCTACTTTTGATTTCGACCCTTCATGTCCCTCTCACATTATTTTTTGACACTGTCCATAATTCTTGAGCAAAGAAGTTGAAAGGTATGAGGTCAGCACATATATACTATCTGGACCCGCTTGACCTGTAATCGACATTTGATAGATCACTGTGGATCATATTATCTTGATGAAGTTTCATCCATCGCACTGTGGCCTTTCTGGCATTATCTTTGTTTGTCCTTTGCCTCTTGGGGTGGTCACAGAAAATTACCACAAGGATACGTTCTTCCTTAAGACACTCTGTCTCTGATGTGCGTTGTCAAAGGGCTCCCTTTTAATCCTGTTAACTTTCACAAAGTGTATGCTGCCACAGAGAGAGATATCATCAAAAGGTGAAATTGTGAAATATCATTGCTATGCTGATGACATGTAGCCATGCCTCTAATTCCCTCAGGACCAGATGGTAGCTCCTGGCTGTCTTCCAGCAGACACTGGAAAGAAGCATAGATGCCATCCTAGATACAATCTTAGAGTCATCTTCAGCTCAAGTCACTTAAGGCTGAGCCCTAAACTATTCAATTCATCTTGAGACCAGCCTTGGTTATCTATGGAAGAAATACGCTGAATGTCATGCTGAGGACGTGATATCTGTACTTTACTTTGGATGACCAGCTGACAATAGGACGAGGTGCTGGCTCTTCTTAAATCCACTTTGTTTCCTTTGTGACATGTTGTCTGAATTAAGTATCCTATTCTGTCTAAGGATGTCTATTGCATAAACTGATCTCATTGTGCTTACCAGCACATCGCACACTCCTACAAGACCGGTTATGCATTTATCTAGATTGGCTGTTGGTAGTTCTTAGATCACATTATATGTATTAGTTCTCACTTATCAAGCTGTGCATGGACTATCTCCCACCTATATAACAGATTTACTGGTACCTTACCAACCATCTCGGTTACAGTGCTCATGCAGTGAAGGATTGCTCATGTTTGCCAGGTATTGTTTGAAGCAATTTCCTTTTCTTGTCATGCTCCACACCTGTAAAATTAACTGCCTTATTTGATGAGCTCATATTTTCCCTCAAGCATAAAGAGAGGTCTATAAAGCATTTTTTTATTCCACAGAATACTTCCAGGATCGCTTTAACATTCTTACTGGTTTCATTTATGGTTTTCATTTTATTTTGCGTTTTATTATTTTTACAATGTTATCATATGCCAATAAAGTCCCGCGGTGGTGGTGCTACGGTAGCGTTGTTGCCTCACAGTTAGACGTTGCCCATTCAATTCTCAGTTAGAGCATTTTCTGTGTGTCGACATGCATGAATGGGCATTCCTTCATTGTAGGTTGTGCGTTAGGCCCGGCAAGCCAGCACGTGAAAGTCTACTGCCAATCATTAGCAGACCGGAGTTCCGCTATGGAGACCCCTAACCGGGAAAAGCCGAAAGACACAAAAAATCATATGCCAATAAAATTGTATGCAATTTTATAATGTCAAAAAGTACCCATCAATAGCTAATGCTCTGCTGCACTGGTACCTGTTTTCCACCCAGTTTCTACAGCATAGCAGAGTGAGCCATCTTCCTAACCCTGTGATGGGTGAATTGGCCTTTATTGGCCTGGTGTGGGAGCCATCTTTAGACAGTAGTAGCTGTTGTAGTGGAAGTACATTAATTGTGCCTGTTTTTGGTATCAAAGCACTAATTAGTCACATTTATAGCTGCTTTTCATTGGTGTTATAATTTTTCACAGCTCATTATATACTAAAAACAGTTGCATTGGCCTGTTGTCATCAGGTCAGACTCATACCTTGTACCTTCTGTCTATGAGGTGAAGGCCTTAACCATTATGCCAAACTCAGCTGAGAAGCTTTTTGTATTTTTTTTTACTGCTCGCTATATGCTGAGAACCACTATGCTCAGCTGTGCTGAGTGTACCACTGCTGTAATTGTAGCTAGATAGTGGTTATATGCAAGTGAAGTTTCCTTTAAGTCATTACTGCAAAAATCTTTCTTACTTCATCTTGCAGACGACTGGCACTAGTCCAGGTTTCACTGAATTACTATTTTCAATGGTTTGTGTTAAATTCTACTGATATGTGCTGACCTGCACTAAACTGTCACCAGCTGTGCAAGTCTGCATTTGCTATTGTCTGCATATCTAGTTTGACAATGTAATCTCCTGCCTTCCTTTTAGTTTTGTATGATCATATAAATAATAACATAAAGAAACAGCAGCCTACTTCTGCCTCACTGAAAATAAACTTTTGCTAAACCTAACAGATGTAACAGATTCTATCTGTGAGAAGTACAAACACATAGCTGACTTGGAGTCAGTCCTCTCTTAATCCATTGCATGTAGTGAGCATCACAGTGTCTTACTCCTACCCATACAAAATTAGCATCCCTCATACTGATAACATTAATTTGCCATATACTCCATTCACTCCCAAAGCCTCCTAGAATTCTTAAAGGTAAGCATCATTGGAACCCTCTAAGCACACATACTACACATACCCCTTCATCAACATGTTAGTAATATCAAACCTTTCTAATGTGTAACAAGAATAAATCAGCTTCTGGAAATATCCATACTTGACTCCATTGTTAGACACACTGAGTCTATGCTCACTAGGCTGAACAAGGACAGGGTTGCAGTTAGCTGCCTCTCGGGACCCAAGACTGTTGCCATATCAAAAGCCCTTTTCTCCCTCTCCACCAGTAAATACAACAACATGATTGTACTCCATGCAGAAGTAAACACTCTGGCAAGAAAACCCATGAAGGGACGAGCAGAAGGATGTACTAGAACTTGCTACACTGGCTTCAGTTATGGGTAAGGCTCTGCTTTTGAGTAGTGTCCTCCTTTCACCAAGACTGATACCTGGATTCCAATAAAAGATAAATGGATTCAACAATTGGCAAAGTAGCTGGTGTCATTACATGGAGGATCTAGTATGTGTCTCCTTGGGATGCAATAATATCCAACTTGCTTTGCAAAATATGATCTACATCTCTTGATCAAGAGTTTCCACATACAGGCCAAAGCATTTGCTGCCCCTATTGTGCCTTTGTTAGGCAGAGTTCATTTAATGAACATACCAGCCTAACCATCAAATCAAATCAAATCATAAATTAGACAATGTCAAAGTGGTCCTTCTTAATGCAAGGAGTCTTAACAGTAAACTGCCTGATCTGGGGTTCTTCTGCATCTTGAACTTGTCCATGTATGTATGGTCACTGAGACGTGGTACAAGTGTAATGAGAGCACCTCCTTCATGCCAGGGTTCTGTGGCTATCATGCCTTTAAGCCTACAGATGTGTAGAAACATTTAGACCCTCCATTGATCTCTCAGAACTCCAGCTCAGACTAGGAAAGACTTTCATCTCTTAGCTTATGTCTTTCCTTCCATGCCCACACAGGATCATGAAAATTTCCTGGCATTCACTGAAAATTTCCCTGTAAGTAATGGATCTTTAATCTTTGGAGACTTCAACTATCTCTCCATAAATTGTAGTATCTATACTTCTAATTCAGGACTTGCACAACCATTAATAGATTGAATGAAGTAAAACTCCCTGGATCAAATTGTCCGTAATCCCACCAGGGGTGATAACATTCTGAATTCAGTTCTCACAAACTCAGCATTTTACCTACCCAAGGTTGGTCCCTCATTACTTAAGTCAAACTTTCAACTGGTTATCTTTACCCACTGAACATCCATCCTTCTAGTAATCAACACCACTGTTTGTAGAGACTTCAAAAAGGCAATCCTACAATTGTAATGCAACATCTCTAACTTCACACATGTAAACCCCAAAGTTGACCTAGATTATCCAGCCACCTACGCCAGGGATTTATATGCTCATTTAGATAAATGCATTGACAGGGCAGTCCCTACCAGAATCAAATGCAGTGGTAAATTTAATAACAAACTACCTTGGCAATTAGTAGATATAAACAAATTTTTCAACAGAAGGAAGAAACCACTTCAATTAGCTTGCAAGGCCAGAACCTCTTAACATGTAGGGAATATAAAAAATCTTACCCAGAAACTGAAGGCATCTCTTGGGAACAGCGAAACATTCCATGAAGCTGACTAGCTGAAGCTAAGGATAATTTTAAGTCCTTCTTTAGCTACATCAGAAAATTAAGGCATAATTTACATCGCTACTCTGAACTTGTTTATAACAGTGCTTCATACTCCAGTCCAAAAGTATTTTTTAATAAACTAGCAAGCAAGTTTGCTGCCAAATTCTCCCATGAAACTAGCATCCCTACTCCAAACATTTCTTAGTCACTTCCACTGGCAGCTGGTGATGTCAAAGTAAAGTGGGGGGAGGGCTGCAGAAAGCAACTGAATGGGTAGGGCTAACTGAAATGAGGTGGGGCTCTATTACATCACATCAATCTCCATTACCTGTAATCAAACAACATATGCGGTCATTCAATCTCATCCATAAACTGCTAGACTGTGTACCCATTCATTATAGCCACTTTACATCCTTAAGTAAAATGCAGCCCTAGATGAAAGACTCCATGGGCCTTCCTGCTGTTAACTTGTCCCCCTGCACTTCTCCAGTGACCCTCTTAAGTTTTCCCCTCATCCTGCCCAAACACTACCAAGACAGACTACTTCTTTCTTGCTTTTTCATACTTTATCTTACTTTTTAGTTTTCCCCATGCTTTTAACACACATTAACTGACTCTACTGTAATAAGTCTCAAGACTGTAAATGAAATAAGCCAGGGGACTAGGGGCCACAAGCCCCCCCCCCCGATGTCACAGGGTTCTAGATGTTCTGAGGTGCATCTTAAGAGCTTTTTTGCAAATGTATGACATAATTATAGCCAGAACAAAAATTCATGAGTAAGGAAAGAAATTCAATCTTATTTTTTCTTTCAAAGAAAAATAAGATTTCTAAAGCTTAATGTTTAAAGCTAACAAAACAGTTGTTCCCCAATAAACTGATAAGACAATCACAAAGATATATAAATCCTGTCTGTGAATAGTACCTGCATTCCAGCTCTTCTAAAAATGGTTGTTATCTTCTGATTACTCCTTTAGTGAAAGATTTAGATGAAAACAAAAGTACAAATGGCCAGAGGCCTATATTATACAGCTGAGGGAGAGCCTAGCAGAAGAAACCAAAGCACTTGGATAAATCTCACATAGTGACAGGCAATACATTTAGGCTCCACACAGAAGGAATGAAAGCCAAAAGCTCAACCAGAGTACCAAGTGCAATAAGATGGCAACACTACTTGATGTGACACTCTGCTAATATTCAGTTGTTGTCATACACATCTTGCCCAGGCAAGGCCACAGATATTCTGTACGATATCGCCTGCATTGTCCAGTCATATGGTTTACAGATAAATGCAGACAAGACCAAAGTGATGACAACCAGTGGGTCTCAAGTCATCGTCTACCTTGGGGGAGTTTAGATTAAACAAATGCAAGTATCTGGGGTCCCTGGTTCAGGAGAAGAAGGTGGCCTCGACAGCTGAAGTCCATAGCAGAATTGGACAAGCCACCGCAGTATTTGCATTGCTCAACTGGTTTCTGTGGAAGAGGACAGACATCTCTATCACCACCAAGATTCACCTTTTCCGGGCACTGATCTTGCCAATTCTCCTTTATGGATCAGAAATGTGGATCTTCCTCAAACTAGACCTGAACAAGCTTAAGGTTTTCCAAATGCAAGGTCTTCTCCAAATCTTGGGAATCTTGCTTCATGACTGCATTAAAAACAAGAGCATCTCGGCCATATGTAATCAGCAGCCAACAATCAGTGAACAGATCCAGAACAGGAGTCTGCTCTGATTTGGACGTGTGCAGGATTGACACCCACCACTTGCCATACAGACTATTATGGAGAGACAGCACCCTACGAACTGGAGAGTTCACAATTCTGCACCAGAGAAGATGTGGGCTAAACAGGTTGAAGAGGACCTGGGAAGCCAGTAACTTGACCTTCAGGAGACCAGAAATATTACCACAGACCAAACAGTATGGAAAAGCATCATGAAGGAAGTCCATAATCCAGCGGCACCCACAGCAATGTAGCGACTACAGGGTCAACCGCCTCTGTCGGCTGCCAGCTAAGAACAAAAGAAGAAGAAAGACACATCTTGCCCAGATCACCACTAACAGGCATTTATTGGATAGAATCCCAACATTTGCCTGTAATGGAAAGTGAAAAAAAATATGGCTTACATGCTACTTTTACATACACTGCCAGTTTAGTCAATTTCATAACAGACATCAATTATAGCCACTTTACTGAATGGCAGAGGTAACAATCATATACAACAAAAATACTTGGATTGTGGCAAGCTATCCAAACAGGTCTAGAAACACAAAAGCCCAGCTGTTGCAGACATGTATAAAATTTTTTTAAAAGCTTTAATTCCACACTGGTGAAGGGCTTTCATCCCTGAAAATGAGACTTCTTCAGAACAAACCCATGACTTCAAGATATGTATTTATTTGTTGGTAGGAATTATTGGATTTGTTCTGAAGAAGTTATTGCCTTTATAGACTTAGAAACTTGCTAATGTATACATGCATACAAACATACACATACACATACACATAGCTGTGACTATCAATTACAGCCTTATGATTGTATACCTAAAATGATTTCTTGCAATGAATGAATGAACAAATGCAAAAATAAATATCTCACAGGAATTTATATTCTCAGCTCACTGCTGTATGCAACACACTGCACTTCCTTCCCCCAAAAATCTCTCTACATCTTAATTCAAAAATCATGGGGAATGCTACACTGGACTAAAATTGGGTCTATATCACTTTGTTGAAGGCGTAATTGAGCGAATCTGTAAACATCAAACCCTATTCAGTGAAAGCTTAATTAAGTGAATGATCGTTTCAGTGAAAATTTTCATAGGGAAAGGATGTGGTTGGCCATCATCGGGAATTTGCCCTTTTCCCCATTGTACTGCAATCTTGAAGTCGGTATATTTAGTTGGGGGTGTGGGGGCAAAGGCCCCACATTGGGGGTTGTGGGGACAAAGCCCCCCACTTTGCAGTGTTTTAAATTTTATTGTATTTGTTATGGACAGCTGCTGGCCTACTACTTTTGTTCCCTAGGAAACGTTTTGCTGAAATGGTTATTCACTTAATTGAGCTTTTGTTGATTTGAGTTAAATGATTAGAGAATCACTCAATTAAGTTTTCGACAAAGTGATATAAATCCCTAAAATCAGTGACAGACTTTTCTTTTATATACATAAACAATTTATTGAATAATAGGCTTTGCCTTAGCATGATTTTTTGAAGTGTTAAGTCCAAAACTCAAATGTCTATATTTATGTAGTTGCTATAGTACTTACTGATTTGCCAGAACACACAAATTTTATAGAAAAAAAAGATCACAATATGAGGCAAATGAGGGATAGTTTAGAGTTTCTATGTGCTTTCACACCCATATATACACATATATGCATGCATACACAGTCATGCATGCATGCTCACACAAACACATACATCTACATAGTTGCTGGCAGTAGCAGGCAGCGTGCCCGTAATAAATAAATAGATATGTGGAAAAAATAATTCCCACACCCCTACTAATGCACTTCCACTCACATCAATTTCTTCCTTTCAGTCTCAGGCTGTCTCAGTAACCTGTGGCAGCCTGAGCCAATAGGAAGGGTTCCTCAGTGCTTCAAACAGCTGCCCAATGAGCTGCTACTTTGAATAGTTTCTGCCTTTTGCAGAAGGTAGGAAGACCTATAATAAGGTGTGATCACCTTATTCCTAGTATGGAGTAAATTAAGTGGTGATCTATTTTCTAAATAGATCACAGTAAGTTTCTTTATTTTAGGACACTTTGGAAGGTCTAGGAACTCTGCACATGCATAGAGTTCTTCTCTTGGTAATAGTAAGATGTTCAAACTAAGCTTAGCTACAGGTTATGTCCCTGAATACTGGCACCCTGTGGTGCTGTGCTGATGCCCCTCCAACTGCCACTAATTCTAGAAAATACAGACCATTAGCCTTATGAGTCTAGTCTCTAAAGCCATGAAGTGAATCATCAGCAACCTCATAAATCATGACATTAAAACACTTGATCAAGTTTAACCCAGAACAGTTTAAATTTGTTAATGCCAGGTCATACCTGCTTAATCTTGTAAGTTTCTTTGTAAAGACCATTGAAACAGTGGACAGTAAATGTCCATGTTGCCTATTTAGATTTGGCCAAGGCATTCAACTCCATACCACGTGATGGAACTTTAAATAAGATAATAGCCTTAAATATTAGGTTCATAGGTGTGTACTAGGCTAATGGCCCTGGTGCCTTTACAAGCCTAGCCCATAGGATTACTCTGGCATCGTGCCACCCGACCTTAGTTCCCAGTGCCTCTGTCGAGTAGAGTCACTGGAGTGATCCCCAGGGTGAATTTTCTATTTCCCATCCACTCATCAAGATTTCTCTTGAAGAGGGCCAGTGAGGTGCTCCGCTTGATGTGTATGGGAAGTCTATTCCATAGCATGGCACCTCTGGGTTATGAACCTGTCCCCTCCAGCTTGTTCTTTTGATTGTGATAATGAGGTTGAGGTCTCTGGAGCATGTAGTGTGGAGGGATTGGGATTTCTTTAGATGTAGCATTTCTAACAGAGCTGGGTTAGACATGGCTTTGTAAGTCAAGCAGAGATTGCCTCTAAGTAGGCAATATGAGACAGAGAATAGTTGGAGTTTTTTGAGTCTGCCCATATAGGACAAGTGTTTAAGGCCTAGGATCCTCTTTGTGAGGTACTTTTGTGGCCTCTCCAGTTGTTGCAGGTGTCTAGTGAGGTACATGCCAAATGGGGCATTGTACTCAATGACTGACTTAATGAGGGAAGAGTACAGGGAGACAATGACTTCTTTCTTCCTGGATGCAAAACCCTTAGTAATGAGATGTGCCACATAGAAGAACTTTCTGACCACAGTGGCAATGTGGTGGTCAAAAGAGAGGTTTCTGTCAACCTGTGTTCCCAGATCTCTTATAACACCTTCTGTGTTCAGTGGACTTGGGAACCGGGTTTTTCCCAAAAGAGATGCGGTAAGATAAATTGCAAATAGGCTCAAGGACAAAATACACATTGTCAAATGGTGGCACCTCCTCCAGAGCTTTCTGTTGGACCTCCTCCTGTTTGACATTTATTTCACTGATCTTAAAACTTACAAAAAGGATCACTGATTATCTACATTTCCCAAAGATTGCAAGCTGAGGTTAGTTGTTAAGTAAACAAATGGTATTAATAACTTTAAAAAGGAATTAGTAGAAAACTCCTCATGCACTGTTTGACAATGTGAGGTATTGCCAGCTATGCCAAGAGAAGTAGGGTAGTGGATGCCAGCATATGCAACATATGCCAACATATGCCAGCACAGCTACCTGGAATTTTGTAAAGAATTACATGTCATTTGTATATCAAACTGATTTGTAGAGATGCTTGTGTTGAACATTTATTTGTAGTCGCTTATGTTAAAAATGCATCAACAGTGTGCTCTACTGGACAGAGGAATAAATATACATGTATTATTGCAACTGTTGAAATGCATATATTAACAAATTGCATATAGTAACAAAGGATACTGGAGGAGGAGTTGATCTCAGTCCAGCTAACTTTGAAAATAGTTTGAAATTAAATTACCTGGCTTAGGCCATACAGATTCTATCTTTAACTTCTCACTGCAGCCAGAGACAAAAGTCTGTACTAAGAAGCGTTCTGTATTGTATTTGGAGTGAACTAACTGCTACTCTGGAAGGGTAGAGCTTTGAAATTGTTTTATGACTTCCAGAAGCTGCAACAGATCTTAGCAAGCTCTAAGTGGGTGTATTATTGACATATATGTGCTAAATCCTGGCAGCGTCTAGCCAAGGGGGGAGCATAGGAGCCAGAAATCAGATAACTAGATGTATGTGATGTCATTCTGTAATCTTCCACCAAAAATGATGTTTTAATACTAGGTGAGACTGTAGTCTCAGAGCAGTCTATTTTGTAACCTGACAAGGAAGGACCCTTCACCTACTTCATCTTGCCTTGCTTTAGTAAGTGAATCAGGGAATAATAATTCTTTAGCTCTGTCAGTAAACTATAGTGATATTAGTTCAGTAGTTCTTTTCTGTATCTGTGTGAATCTATTCATCTGTTTTATTTTAATATTTCCTGTGACTGAAACTCTGATGTTTATTGTAAATAGATACTCTGCATTTTCACTTTCTTTTATTATTTATTATTAAATATATTTAAACTTTTCATTGTGGCTGGTCCTTTAGAGACTATTTTAACCTTTGAGAGTACTCATATCCATTTGTTGACTCTGTGGCCACTCCTGAAAGCCTTACTGCATTGGCCAAACACTATCATTTGTATTAATATTAATTTCACTCAGTATAATTGGGTACCCTTGCAAGAGCGTTAGAGTAGCTGGTATTGGAGTGTTTGGTGGCAGTAACTACCTTATAGCCTGGGCAGAAAGGGCATAGCTAGCAAATCTGTGCCAGCCTTTCCCAGGTGTGTGTGTGTGTGTGTGTGTGTGTGTGTGTGTGTGTGTGTGTGTGTGTGTGTGTGTGTGTGTGTGTGTGTGTGTGTGTCATCTGCTGGGAGCAGGGACATGAAGCACTGGTTTCACAGAGAGAGTGGTGGAGGACTTGGCTTGGACACTCGGCTGAGGACTCAACTCTACAGCTGTGCCAGTGGGGAGTCTTATTGTGGATCTGGAAAGATAGAGAGAAAAAACAGCCCCTGGACTGTGTGTGTTCCCTGTTTGTCTTAAGGGAAATTGAGCTTGATGCAAAGAGCTGTATCTGGAAATACTGGGTGTATCCATTTTTGTTCCAAGAGAATATCCTTCTCCAATGTCAGTGATAAGAATTCAGGCTCCTTGATTACTGGCCCAGAGCAGGGATGTCATACACTGCAAATGGACTCAAACTAAATGCCTAGAAATCCAGTATCATATCCTTCAGATAACATTAAATTCCTACAATCTGTTGCAGCAACAATGTGCCATTATTTGGTAAGACAGTAATCAGAGATTTGGGCACATTGACTAGTTTTAGTTAGGGATACATGGGGTGAAGCCCTTTTCAAGGTGGATTTTGAAAAACATTGCTACTAACAGAAAGACATACTTTGACTTCCTTTGTGTTTTTTACCTCTATGGGAAATTCAAAAACTACATTTGTGATTGCAAGAGGAAAATCTTCTAAAAGTATGGAGGCAGTACCAGCAGAACCAAGTACAGTGGCAAATTTAATAACAAACCATCTTACTTGGAAAACTGGAAAATGTTCTTCCATGCAGCCTTCTTCTTGATTTTTTTTAAATATCTTTATTAAATTCACACATTTTGAATAATGACACTGGTATACACAGAGTTAGAGAGAAGAAACAAAATTACTGTAAGCATTTTATGAATTTCATGCATTATACATATATGCTTTCTTTTTTAACAATTATCACCCACTCTGACATTACGTAATTTGTTGAAGTACTTCCTTCCCTTAAACATCACCCCTCCTGAACATTATACTGCATGTATTGTTCCTAAAAATTCCATTTATTTTTATGTAATTTGTGACTTCTCTTTTCTATAGATCCCACAACCAATTATTTTATCTCTTTCACAATATTCAGTACTTCATTTATGGTTGTTATACAGTTTGATTTCCATTTTCTAGTAATTGATTTATAGGTAGCCGATAGAATTACTCTTATCAAAGTTTACAATGTCTAGACAACTAAAATTCTATATCTTAGCTCAAAAGAATCATCTCCTTAGTTACAAACATCTGCCTCTATATAAATTTCTGTACTATGTAGGGATTTTTTAAAATCTGCCCACTCATTATTTTCCCAAAAACATGTTCTTAATTACCTTTCTATATTTTATCTAGCCTTCAGCATCTTGATATCTTCCTGAGGAAGGATTCCCTGAATTCTGCCTGGAGTATAAGAAATGCCTATACAAACACTTCCATGCAAAAATCTGAAACCTTCTTGACTTTATTTATTCTTTGTTGACCAGGTTAGTGCCACCAAGCTAGTAGCCTTTTTTCAGGGAAGAACAGAGGTTGTATTTATACTACTAGGGGAAATTTGGCCAAGGTATTGGGTAACCTTCCCTATTGTTACAATACTTATGGTGAATGTGGCCAACAAGTAAAAGCTTCTGTTTCTTTTCTAGTGCAGAGGCAAACAGGAGAATGGCAAGCAAACATGGCAACAGATGAGCGAGGAGCAGAGGCAAATGCTGACTTTTTGGATTTGTTTTCAGATAAGGAGGTGGAAATATCTGGTGCAGAGAATTGTTAGGGTGACTAGATAGAGGATACTGAAGATATTTTTCAGTGTAATTTGTTTAAGGAGTTGAAGGGAGAGAAGTGACTACAGGTAGATGTGATTATTACAACCCTCCAGTCAGGAGGGTTGCAGGATGATTTATTGGTGAAGCTAGTTTGCTAGAGTGAGTTAGAGATGCTAAAGGATGTATCCTGGGTGAAATGATGGAAAGAATTTATAAAGAAAAGGATGAAGAACTTAAGAAAAAATCATTTGCAGAAGTGGTCAAAGAGCAGAAGGGAAAAAGAAGAGAGAGGAAGAAGAAGAAATGGAATAGAGGAAGTACTCATAATTCATAATAAAGAAGAACAAGAAATGGACAGGTATGATATATGGGACAATATACTATTTGGGAATCAAGGCATAGTAGGTAAGAGCTTTTATTTCAATTAAAAATAGACTTATCGTGACATTTTCTTTGAGACTGCTGCAATATTAGAAACTTTTGGGATGTATATGAAAAAAGAAAAGAAATGTATCCATGGAATAAATAATGTTGTAAAAACCGTCTTTCATGAAACACAAAAAAAGTGAATATACAATTTCAGACAGTAACTGAAAGTGAAACTTAAAAATATTTATTAAAGGACTTTTGCAAGGAATTTAAGGGCATGTCTAATGCATTTGATAATAGAGGACTTTAGATAGGGGCTTGGGATTGTAATGTGATTTTTGAAAATGGAAAATGGAAAATGGAAAAATCACACATATTCCTAGAATAATTAATACTGAAGGTCATAGAGCTGTTGTTATGTATTGGTGAGAACTGTAAACATTTTTGGGGGGAAGGGAGGGACATTTTGTAAATAGTTGTGATAAGAAGAAATGTTATTTATGTGGGGAGACTGGTCATGATGCAAGAAAAATTTTGAAAGGCAATTTTATAAATGTAAACAAATAGGACATATATGAAAGGCTTGTAAGAAAGATAAAAGTTTAGAACTTGATGCACACTGGAAGATTAGAGAAGATGTACATAACAAAAAAGAATTGCAACAAGATGAACAACAAAAAGATAAAAGGGAGAGTAATGACACTAATAAACAAGAAGTAAATGAGATTGATAAACAAAAAGGGAAAGGGAGATGATAAGTGGATAAGAGCTTAGCAAAGGAGAAGATATAGACTGGAAAATAGTTAAAAGAAAACATTCATTGGAAATAGGGTTAAAGATAAGAAAACAAAATTCCAAGATGAGGTTTTGAAATTAAAAAAGAAGGGAAATTTATAAATAAACAATTTATTGCAAACTAAGGAGAATGGACGCAAATAATTTTATATTTCTTCTACTAATGTTAATAGTAAAATATGTAGTAAGAAGGACTGGGGTGTTAGGATGGTATAATAATTGTGGGGTACATTTAATAGTACTAGAGGATATAAGCAGTTTGACTAAATAAGTAAGAAAACTGAAATTTTATGAATGGGAGGAATAACATGAAATTTGGGTAGAGAAATGTTCAGGGATAGCTATATTATATCATATAGGAATAAAAACTTTGGATTATACTTTAGTTAGACTAGGAAGATTATCAGTAGTTGACTTTAGGTAGGAAGGGAAAGTTTATAGACTAATAGCAATGTATGTTTATGTAATATGCAAAGAAAGAGAACATTTGTTTCAAGAAAAAGCCTCAGTGATCATTCCCCAACATTCCTACTCAAAAAACACCTATACCAAGTTAAACCTGTCATCTACCATCAAATATGTAAAAAACTACACTTTAACCCAATCACATTCATCTCATCTCTCAAAGAATGTAACTGGCACCCTCTAAATTACCTCAGCCTAGATGATGCAGTCCTTCCTAAGCATCCTAAATAACCATGCCCCCATAAGACTTACCAGAACCAAAGCCCAACCCTCCCCATGGCTACAGAAAACCACTAGGTCAGAAATGAAAAACCGAGATAAAGCCTGGGAACACTGGTGCAAAACCAAAACCCGCTCAGCTCAAAAGAAATTCTTAGAACTATGCAATAGAGTCAAAAAGATAATAAAGGAGGACAAAATCCAATACTACCAGTCTGCCCTCAACTCCTCCCAACACTACCCCAAACAATTTTGGACCTCCATAAACTCCATCCTCCACCCAGGTAAAATCAATACCCCTACACCTAACATTCCTCACTCCTCAGAAAATATTGTTACCTCATTCAACACACACTTCACACAAACCGTACTATCACTAGCTAGACAACACAACCCCCCTCCCTTACACCCCATACCTTCACCCAGTAATCTCCCCATGCTCTTCTCATTTTCTCGCATTCCTACCTCCAACATAAGAAAACTCTTAACTAAACTTAAAGCCACAAAATTAGCAGTAGACAACCTCCCAAGTGAATTCCTACAAATTGCATCTGAAGCCCTAGCCTACCCAATATCCATCTTGATTAACCAATCTCTGTCAGAATGCTACATCCCTACATTATGGAAAATATCACACATCATTCCCCTTCACAAACGTGGCCCCTCCACAGAACTAACCAACTACCGCCCCATAGCGATTCTATCTCCACTCTCCAAAATACTAGAGAGATGCATTCACTCTCAAATCTCAGGCTACCTCCTTACTAACAACCTCCTTTCTAATACTCAACATGGTTTCTGACCAAATCATAGCACCACCACTGCCTTACTCTCTTTTACTAACACTATCCTTCACCATAAAAACAATGGCCATCTCTCCTCTGCTACTTTCCTAGACCTATCTAAAGCATTTGACATGGTCCCACACAAACAACTCCTCTCTGTACTCATCAACCTATCCTTTTCTCAATTAGTCACCAACTGGTTTCAAAGTTACCTGTCTGACCACCAGCAATCTGTTGTATGGCAAAATGACATATCTCCCCAACTACCTGTCTCTATTGGTGTTCCCCAAGGATCCATCCTTGGAACCCTACTCTTCTCTATTTTCACCAATAATCTAGCCTCTGCCACCAAACATGGCACACTCATACAATATGCAGATGACTCAACCATCATCTGCTCAGCCCAGTCCCTACCTGAACTGCAAAAGGTCACACAGGATGCCTTTTCCTCTGTTGAAACTTGGCTATCCGATGCCCAGTTAATACTCAGCCCAAACAAAACTAAACTCCTCATCTTCAAACCCACCAAACATACTCAAAACAACTCTCACTTTAACATCACAGCAAAAGACAACACCACTATCCACCCATCAGATCACACCAAATTGCTAGGAGCTGAAATAGACAACAATCTCAAATTTGACATTCACATATCCATGACCATAAACAAAGTCCACCAAAAACTAGGAGCCTTATACAGAAATAAGCAACTCCTCACCAAAGCAGCTAGGATTTCTGTTGCAAATTCGCACCTTATCTCCACCCTACTTTATGCCTCTCCAATATATACCAACATAAGGCAATGCAATCTAAATAAACTCGAGACCTGCTATAACAAAATTGCCAAATTCGTCACCGGGGCATCCTACCACAGTCACCACTGTCTCTCACTTACTGAATAAGGCTGACTAGAACTCTCTCACATCCTTCAATGGTATCAACTTACACTTGCCCACAAACTGGTTAACCATCCTCTAAAGGTCCCATCCCTCCAGTATCTACTCCAACCCTATCTCACCACCAGACCACTACGATCCAGCAACAAAAATCAATTACAGGTTACTAGAGCAAATAACACTGCTGGAGAAGCACTATTCTCCAGCGCTATAGCCAAATTATGGAACACCTTTCCCCCACAATAACCTCTCTACCATCATGCACCCACTTCAAAACTTTACTTAAAGTGCACCTAAAAACATGCTGGCTATGCCCTTGTAACTCTCCCCTCAAACTTTTCCCACTCCATCTACCCTCTACCTCTCTTCCACCCCACAAACTACCTTTGATTACAGCAAGCTCTGATACTTTCATGCCTATCTGCTTATTATATGGCAGTAACTTCTTATTGTAACAATTGTTAATATCTGCTATGACTTCGTGGATAGAACAGATGCTAGTTATCTACTGAATGTACTATGTTCTTCATCTGCAACTATGTTTATAATATTTTAATTGCTAGGATTCTTCATCTGTAACTATGTCTGTAATATTTTAATTTGTGGGGCTTTTCTGCCCGGGCCTCCGCTGAAAATGGACCTGCATCCAGTCGGACATTCCCGGTCAACAAATGTAAATAAATAAATAAATAAATAAAAATGTTGGACTATGTTATAATAAATATGGATATTATAATAACAGAAGATTTCCATGGTGGCTTAAGACATAAAGAGCAAAAAAAGAGATAGGATAAAAAAGAATGGAGAAATAATAAAATGTGTGAATTTAGAGTTGTGGAATTTGAATAGAAGTATATATATATATATATATATATATATATATATATATATATATATATATATATAGAAGAGGAACATTCAAAACAGAAAATTATTATTTTTTGATATCTAAAACTTTAAAAATAGTAATAGAAGATGTAGTAGAAACCTGGTTTTGGGATCATTTGGCTGTATGGATAGAAATAGAAGAGAATAAAGAACATATAAAAATTGAGAGAGGAATAAAGAGAATAAATGAAAAAGAGTGGAATGAGAACAGTAAAATACAGATAAAGTCATGGAAAGATTATTTGACTATGAAAGACTTTATAATAATTGGTCAGAATGGTGGCTAATATTTAAAGAAAAATGTAAAAGAATGTATTTAATCTGGGAAAATAGAAAAAGAATATAGAGAAATACAAAAATCTATTTTATACAATCTACATAGAAATGAAAAGGAATATTTTAGAAAAGAAGAGATTTGTCAAAAGAATAAAATAATAAAAATTTATTAAATAAACAAAAATACTTTTTACAAGAAAAAAGAGAAGTATCACCTTATTTGAGTAAAAGGTAATGAAAGATAGTGGTATAATGAAATAAATTAAAAATAAAGCTGGAGAATTGAAAGAGGACAAAGAAATATTATGAATATTGTAGTGTAGTATGCTAAAGAGATGGTAAAAAAGAGGGAGAAAGAAAAATAATAATTGGAAACAGAAGCAGTTTACAGAAAAACAATGAATAAATAATTGGAAAAGCAAGTTACAATTATGGATTTAGACATGGTAATGAGTAAAATACATATAAATTCAGCAGCAGATCTTGGTGGTATAGGATATTTAACATATATGTGTTTGAAACAATGGCAGAATGACATTTTGGTGGAAGTGTTTAATGAATGCCTAAATGATGATATTTGTTATACAAAAATATGCAGGGGAGTTATGAGATTTATATGCAAAAAAGGAGAGAAGGATGAAATAAAACACTGGCGACCAGTAATATTGAACAACAATGATTATTAGATATTTCTAAAGATAATATGAAAATGTTTAGAATGTTAATTGGAATATGGAATAGAAGAATGTATTTATGGGGTTAAAAAAAGGAAGTCAAGATTTATTCATGATAATTAGGGGAAATGGTGAATTATATCAAAAAAGAACAAAAGTAAGCAAAATTAATGGTTGAGAATGTAAACAAAGATGCTGATTCAATAGCACATAAATCCTTTTGGCAAATAACGGAAGGATATAATTGTAGTATACAAACAAAAAGTGTGTGAGTCAGTGTATAAAAATACTAATATTAATATCTTAGTAAATCATTGGCTAAGTGAAGAAATTAAGATGCATAGTGGTTTAAAACAAGGATGTCCAATGAAAAGCATTGTATTTGTAATGGTTACGCATTGTGCAGTAAGATAAATAAATGAATAAATGGAAAGAAGTAAATATGCACAGGACCAAATAAAACAAGCGAAGTAGGGGTAAATGCTCTGATAACTATACCAATTAAGTTTAAAACAAAGAAACAGCACCAGAGCACTCCACGGTGATCAGACCATAGACAGAGAAAACTAATAGCTCTATAAATAATAGTTCAAGCATGTAGTATAAAATCCAAGGTTTATTGAAATTCCAGGTTAGTGCTTTCAACCTCATGGGCTTCTTCAGACCTTTTACCTTAGATTTTATACTACATGCTTGAACTATTACTTATAGTGCTACTAGTTTTCTCTGTGTATGGTCCGATCGCCGTGGAGTGCTCTGGTGTTGTTTCTTTGTTTTAAAAATATGTACAGGAAATCGATATTTCATATCCAATTATTATGTCTTGTGCTAATGATATAATATTAATAGTTAATAATAGAGTGAAAATCAAAGAGGCAATTATAAATGTGCATAAAAGACTGCAAGAAATTGGGTTAATAATGGAAAGGGAAAAATGCAAGGGTTTTGCAGAAGAAGAACATTTGAAAGGAATACAATTTGGAAGAAAAGAGATACCAATATTAGGAATTAAATTTGGTGATTATTCTATAATAAAAGAACAATGGGAGAAACTTTTGGAAGAATTGAAAGGACTTAGTGTTATATGGAATAGTTAAAGTTTATCTTATAAGAAAAAAGTATATTTAATCAACACAATATAAACAGGGAAAATATCACACATAGTGCGTATATGATATCAAGAGAATTGGAGAAGCAATTTCTTGAAATAATCTTTAGATTTATATGTGGATCTAGGTTAAACCCAGTTAAAAGAGGACTGTTATATGTGGATAAGGAGGATGCAGGTTTGGGTTTGTCGAACCCTATAGTATATGGGGCTTTGATAAATTTATATAGGTAGTAAAACAATTTAAGAAAAAATATGAAAGGGGATGGAATTTAATAAAATTTAATAAAAGAGAGAGAGAATAGAGAAAGTTATAAGCTCTTACCAAGACAAAAATAAAAATATGGAAGTTAAGTATAGAAGAGATAGGAGAAAATAGGAAAATATTGTATAACAATATAATGATACAAAATTACTGTGTGAATCCATTGGGCCATTTAACAAAAAAAATAACAGCTATAAAGTAAAGAAACAAATGGTCTATGAAGACTATTGAATGTCAAGATTTTTATGGAGGTTACAAACTAATATATTACCTGTAAAAGGAAAAATGCCCTATAACAAATTAAATGAAATAATTTGTCATTTTGTGATGAATTAGAAGGTGTAGAACATGTTTTTAATGTGTAAAATAGTAACAGACTTATGGGAAAAAATAAGAGAAAAAGAATATTGTGCGATAAATATGAGACTGTAAACAGGTAAATATGAATATGATTGAATATAGATTTTATGTACAATTTAGTAAGGAATATGCTAAAAATTTGGATAAAAATGTTTTGCATTATATGGATAGCATGGAATGAAAGACTGAATGAGATTATGTTTAATGGAAATTGAATTATACCAAATATAATATAGAAATATAATATAGAAAATCAAATGGTGGTTATGGAAAAAGGAGTGGGGGTCTACACAAATGGGAAACAAAAAGTTGCAAATGATGGAGGAATGTAAATGTAATTTTTTGTAACTATATATATATATATATATATATATATATATATATATATATATATATAAAACTGTATATAATAAATTACCCCTACTCTTTTCAGTAGGTGCCATGGGATCTTTTACATCCACCTAAGCTACCACCAACTCAAGCAGATGGTCCTTGGTTTAACATCTAATCTGAAGGGTGACACACTCAGGAGTGCAATACCCACCTTATACTGCATTGCAGTGCTAGTAGTCAATCTGCTTGGTGTTGTTATAGAACCACAGCCTTCTGCACCAAAGCAAGTGTGTTACCTGTTTCCCCAGGAAGTTCTAATAAAGAATGAAAACACTTAGCTATATTACGTTGTCACGAGAATTATTAAAACATGAAGTCCATTAGCCTGTTTTAATTTTTCACAAATGTTGAGTGAATTGTTCTATTAATGTTTTCAAATGTTTTCCTCCCCTACACAAAGCCACATTGATCCAGATCTATCATAACACCTTTTACGTTCTCTTAGATAGTATAGACATAAACACTGTATAAGCTTTATAAGGGTTGTTTCCAGTTTATATTGGTCTGTATGAAGCTGGGTCTGAAGAATTGTCATCCTCTTTGGGTAGTATAGTCACCACAGTTTTCTTTCAAAATGCTGGTACTGTTCCTCCTTTTAAAATATTGTTAAACAAAACCTTCCAGACCTTTATCGCTTTCTTCCTTCTTGACTTCCACAGGAATACCATTAGTTTCCAGAGACTTCCCTGTTGATTATACATCACCATCACCATTTCATACCTTGCTGGCTTAGCTATTAATGCTTGAGCTGCACCCTCATCTATCCATGGCATAGTCAAGTCTTCTATAAATTCTCATTAGAACAAGTCCAAGAAGCCACTGTCATCACATTTATATTTTCATGTGAGCAGTACCATTCCAATACCATTGGTTGAAGCCAGCCATGCTGAATGCTATTGAGGAGGATGTAGAGCAGGAGGGAAAGCATTACTTATTAGTGGACCTTTTTGTCAAGGTGTTTGGTCTTAGAATGTAGTAGTGATATATTTCTGCAGCTGTCTGGTTTTGAAGAATTACTTCACTTGCAGAGAGAGAGAGAGATGACCCAATATTCTGACAGCAACAGTGATACCACTCTTAGTGGAACTAATACTACAACAGGTTCAACAATATCATGTGCAAGTAGATGTAGGTATTTAGGTGAATGGTCATCGGTTTCTGGTGAAAAGTCAGAATGAACTTCAGTAAATACTAAATTAAGATGTATGGTTCTGAGATAGTAAATGGAGAAAGGGTATTGTGAGGTCTATGGTTATCCGTCGAACAGCATGTTCATCAAACAGCTGTTCACCAAACACTAACCATCGAACCAAAACTTAATCAAAAGGCCAAATTATTGTAAAACTATACATCAAACGATGATAGCTGGCCAATATTAAGGAAGCTGAAAGGAGTATTTACTTACCGATAAGTTGCCTATAATTAAACCTGCCCATTCCCACCGTAGTGCGACCTCAGAGTTAGTATATATAATTAGCAGGGGTGTGGGGGGCACACACCCCAACATAGGGGGTGGGGGATTGTAGTCCCCCACATAAGAAGTGTTCACTGGACTCCTCCCACACTCCTGTTAATTATATATACTAACTGCGAGGTTGCACTATAGTGGGAAAGGGAAGGTTTAATTATAGATAACATACCGGTAAGTAAGTAAGTAAGTGCTCCATTTGGCTTCCTTGATGTTGGCCAACTTATGATTGTTTGATATATAGTTTTACAGTGATCTGGCCTTTGGATTTACTGTTGCTTCGATGGTTAGTATTTGATGAACAGCTGTTCAATGAAAGTGCTGTTCGACGGATAACCACAGACCTGGTGTTGTGATGTGACAATGGCTGCATGCATTGAAGCCTTTAAGGTGAAGCTAGGAGGGGTTTCTGGGTATTAATTAAAAATTTTAAATACACTTAGCAAAAGTTGACTTGAAGTTGTCCTGATTCTGCAGCAGAAATGCTTACAAAGAATAGATTTGGCTCAGAACTGTTTTTAGAAGGTCCTTTCAAAAACTACTTGATACCATGGAAATATGAAGTTTGCTGAAATATACTGATTTTGTTAATTTGGTGTCATTTTGCATTTGCTTCTGGGGCATCTGTATGTATGGAAAACAGAGGTGTCAAGATTGCTTCTAAACCAGGCTTGATCAGGCTTAATTATAGCTTCATGAAAGTACTTAACAGTGAGGTAAATACTCTTAAGTGTCTTTTCACTTATATTATGGTTTACTAAATCTCATTCACCCTTAGAAGCATGTGTGATGAATAACGAATGAAAAATAAAATCTGATTTAAGTGTAAATGATAAGGACATGAATCGGGACCAGTTCGTTGGTCAAGGAGGAGGTATGCCATGATCGGGACCAGTTAGTTGGTCAAGGAGGAGGTATGCCATGAAGAGATCAGTATGATCTCTAGCAGAGCATACTTATGGTGGAAGTTTCAGAACATTATTTCTCCAGACAAAGAAAAACAATGGTTAGTTACTTTGAGTATCAGCCATGGTATCTGCCATACACACAGGAATAGACATTTGATGAGAATTCACCCAAGCATAGCTGAGAGAGTACTCTTAGTGTTTTGCAAACTAGATAGTAAGGCCTTCTGACAGCAGTCTCTAATTTTATTGACAGAGCAGCTTGCTCAGTTTGAACCAGTGTTGCAAACATATGGTTTTCGCTGTTGTAATGTCCATCTATAGCAAGGCTATAGGTAAGTGTGCACTGGCCATTTCAGGCATTAGGTCTATACTCAAGCAGTTTTTTTTTGTCCTCCATTTTAAAAGGTGATGAAAATAACTTCTCTTCCTTCAGCTTCAAGAGAATAATGTGGTCAAGGTAAAGTGGTAAGCTTATTAGTGATAAAGTGGTGAATCCATCCTTTGTAGCAGTCTTACCTGAAGGCATATAACACTGTAGCTCACAGTAAGTTACTGAAAGGAGGGTTTTAACTAAGTTTTGGATACTAGGCTGTAGTCTGATTGCACCATTGAAGTTCTTTTTCTCATTTTCTTTCTTTATCTCTTTCTCTTACTCCCTTCCTACCTCTCTTTCTCATTCTTATAGGTTCATAGGTTCATAGATTGGTACTAGGCTATTGGCCCTAGGGCCTATACAAGCCTAGCCATAATAATTCCCTGGCTATTTCTTCCCCACACTATTAACTTCCCTGGACCCCTGTCTAGCAGGGCGACTGACGTGATCCCCAGGGTGAATTTCCTTTCTCCCATCCAATCATCAAGGTTCCTTTTTTCTATCCTATCTTTTTTTACTGCTTCTCCTCCATAATATTTCTTCAATGTTTGTATTTTCCACTGTCATTTTTATACCTTGTTTCATATGTTATTTTGTTTCACTTTACAATGAACCACATATAAGTATTTAAATACCTTCATAATTTGCTGTGTGCCAGGCTAACATTGTTTGTGCCCTTAGTCAACATTTATCTGTCATTTTTTGGCCTCCATATTTACCTCCTTTCCTGCAATGTTCTTACCTTTGTATTTACCTCACTGTTAATGAAAAAGCCCCTTTTGAGTAATCGTTAGACTGAATATTAATGTCCCCTCTGCTTGAGATGCCCAAATTAATCACTCAAGTGTCTTTTCTCTAAGGTGTATTGATCTCAGAATTATTTATCTAAAGTGTGAGAGGGCAAGCAAGGGATAAAGAAGCCCTGGAATTTCTTTAGTCCTTTACAGACCAAGCCCACAAAACCAATTAGAGAAGGGATGATAAAATGTATGGGCAATTTTCCCAGTGCTGTATAACTTCTCCTGAAGTTTTCCAACTTCAGAGATGCTTACTTTGGTTAGAGGGTTACAGGATTCTGAGCCCTCGTTTTTTGTGAGTGCTGTGTTGGACTTTACTTCCATGTAAATGTAAAAACAAATTGCTCATTCAGTCTACTGATCTTGGCTAAACACGGTTCAGCAAAATTACATGGGCTTGAACCAGCCTTCCCCAGCACAAAAACAGAATCAATGTACCAGCATTACTGCAGATATATTGTACAATATTGGGAATCCAGACAGGTAAACAAACAATCTTGTAAGACCGATACCTGTTGTCATTCCTACTCCTTTCAGAACTTCATCAGAACTAATGAATATTTGATAAAAGCAAGTTAAAATACAACCAATAAGAATCATAGGAGCAAAAGCGTTCAACTTTTGTAATAAAGTTTTATTTCTCTGACTGCTGCCTGAAGTTGGTCTCTACAAGCACTGCAACAGGTGTTGGTCATACTAGTTTGTTTATTCACCTGCCTGGATTCCTAGTTTGTGTCATTATGTTTTCTGGGGCTGGTGCAGTAGTAGACAATGGCAGATTAAATTCAAAAAATCTCAAAGCCGTGAGAGACCTGACTCTTTTGCTTCAACAAGTTAGCCAGCATATTTATCTATCTCTTATAACGTTTTGCCTCATTTAACACAGGAAGTGAGGAGTGTCTTAATAATGAAAGCTTTGGATTACTGCTCACTCAGCCTACAGTTACATCAGGTTGGTACCACAGCAATGATTTTCTTTCTTCATTTGAGTTTCATGACTGGAAAATAAATCATTTCAACATGGACACTAATTCTTTTAGGCATACCATCCCCACTGAGAGCTCTCGTTCTATGTATGACCTGTTACATTCATTTGAAAGGTCACTGGCCACATGTAAAAAAAAAATAATTGTAAAATAGTTACGTTATTAAAAACATTTAAATATAACAAGTACCTAAAGGTCTAAGACTTTGGTGATTTCCTAATGGGATTGCTAAAAAACCTGAAATATTACATAAACTGTATATGGTGTTCAATAAGGCAGGTTGTGATATAATGCGAATTATGGTTAAAGATAACAACTTCAAACTGGAAAAGTTGTCTAATCAACTGGATGTCTTGAATAAAACTATTCGTTGTTGTTGTTTGTCTTTTGGCTTGACCTAAATTTCAGTTATTATGAAACTAACTATTTCAATTTGTTCGGGCATTGACAAAACCTGTCAAACTATTTTACAGCATAAAACTGAAAAGCTCCAGAGATGCTGATAAATATTCAAAGGGGAAGACATATCCTTACCCATCCGGTCACCACAGTAGCCAGGTAGAATCAGCCAATCAATATCAAATTTGCGATGATGAGCAGGCTCATTCATCATTTGATTTAAACAGAGGGCAGAGAGATAGGCCAGCCACATTAGAGCAACAACCTATCAGGCTATCTAAATGGATGAGGAACAACAGAGAAAGGAGAAACTCCTGGAGGTATCGGGGTTGAGCGATATTTACTTGAAGCAAAGGGCCAGACCTAAAAGGAACTTCCGGAACGACAGCAACAAGAATTAAGGGTTAGTAGTCCTTCTGTCAGTGAGACTGATGTTGGGACATTACAAGTAGTTAATAATGACTGTGAAGACTTTAAAATTTATAATTTTTTGCCAAAGCTCATTACATCAACACATGGTAATATACTGGCTAGAGGTTTAATGTTTGTTCTGGTCAGAAGGGCCAATATTGTTAGCAAGTTAGTCAATCTTAAAATGTCTACACACAAATTGAACTTAGCTCTATGGTTCAATGATATTAATGCAACCTGTGATTTTAACCATTTACAGAGGCCCAGTATTTTTATCGGGTGCCAGGATCCGCCACATAACCCACACGGTCAAGTCACTCCACAACAAGTACACATATGACTGTCAATGTCCATGTTTGTGTGAATGACCTGAGACGTACCTCCCTGAACTACATAAAAAAAGACATGGAAGAGCTCTCCGATCTTGTAGCCCAGGCAGGTATGACCCCAGCCCTGAGTAGCATTCTGTCATCACCCAGAATGATACCGCAGTACAAGGACAAAATGATTGACTTCAACAATTGGCTAAGCTTCTAGTGTCATTCTAAGGGGATCCAGTATCTGTCTGCCTGGGATGACATGGTCAACAGACCATGATGCTTTGCCAGAGATGGCCTGCACCTGTCACCCCTGGGATTCCGGATACTGGCTAAGGCTCTTGCCACCCCTATAGTGCCTTTTTTAGGCATGGTTCAAATGACAAATTCACCACTGTAACAGGAACAGGCAAGCAAAAACTGAGGGTAATGCTACTCAATGCTAGAAGTCTAAATCTCAAAATGCACTCCCTCGAGGCACTCTTTAAAATGACTATTACTTCCGGAAGGCTGGTCTGTGCCGAGGCGCTAGAGTTCTTTTATTAAATAAGTTTTACAAACAGAGATCGTGGAGCAGCTATAATTCATACCACACTTTTTGGCCAGCTAACCTGGACTGGAACACCAAAGGCAGAGGTGTGTCCATATTCATTAAGGATATCCACACCTCCAGGCTAGTTGCTCAGCATAATGTATCCAAGGTTATCCAAGTGCAACTAATTCTGGGCAAAACTGCAATCCAAATTGTAGCTTACAAGTGTTTGAAAAGGTTTGTGAGTTGTATATTCTCAATGTGTTGGAGCAACCTTGTAAAGTGAGATTTTTTTTAACTTGTCTGATGTTGGGAACAAACTTTTTCATGAAATTATTCATGATATAAATATTTGTGTAATGAAACCAGAAAAGGGGGGAGGGTTGCTGGTGATGGATTGTGTTGCTTAATCTAATTATATGAATGCATTATTGATGGAAGATACCTATAAAGAGGTATCACGCAATGAAATTAACATTGCATTTTTAAAAATTGATCTACTATTAGATGATATGCTGTTTCAGGGTCAACTAACAAAAAAGTGGTAAAAGAATGAGAAGACGCCAAGAATTTAGTTGGACTGCAGGTTAGAGATTGCCTTCCTTATCAAGGACTGATATCAGAGTATAGGCAAACAGAAAGAGAAAGGGGATCTTAAATGAAAGATCAGCACTGGTAGAGTTTTTAGTAGAATCTAGAGCAGAAGCTGCCATTAAAAAAGGGATATTTAGTAGAGCATGTAAAATATTGCATGATAACTATAAAAATCAATCAGAGGTGGTTAGAAAGGATTGGGAAGAGAGCTTAGATAAGCAATTCACAAAGAAACAATGGGGGATATATGTTTGTCTCCCAAATATGCAACACAATCTAGAAGATTTAAGATTTTTTTCTTGGAAATGCTTACATAGATATAATATTTTTATTCCCCAAGTAGACTCCAGAGAATTTTTCTTAAGCTAGACAGCAAATGTTGGAGGTGTGAGGGGGAAGAAAGAGGTACTAGGAAACATATTTTCTGGGACTGCGGTGGGTTGGCAGACTTTAAGGATTCCCTGCATGATGCACTTTTGGAGATGCTTGCTGGGCAGATTGGTGTGATGACGGGTATGATATTTCTTAGCTATGATACAGAATCAGAATTGCCTAGACATGGTAAGGCCTTGTTGTGTCTAATTATGGTGGCTGCCAAAAAAAACAATTACTAGAAAATGGAAATCAAAATTTAAATCAACTATATTAGAAATAGTGAATATAGTAACAGAGATAAAACAACTGGAATTGAGATCTTTAGAAAAGGGTAGGAGCAAACTACATAAGAAAAAATGGGAATTGTGGGAACAATACATACAGAGGAGGAATGAGATATAAAAGAAGGCAGGACTTAAATGAGCTATGTAATGTTTGAATATGATTGAGTAGACTATAAGTGATGCATAATATTTACAACTGAGAGTATGTCAGTATGGTCTGTGATGTAAAATGCATGCTTGCAACAAAGATTGTGTTGGTATGGCTTGTTTTCTTTTATATAGAGATATGGTTGCTTATGTTGTACATGATGCTTTAATAAAGATGTTTCTTGTTTAAAAAAGGGGCAGGGATTGAATAATTTATGTAATGTTGCTTAGGTTATATGATATATAGCAATATATGTGAAGTATGATGTTTGCTAATGTTTAATACAGTTTGATTACTTTTGTATAAATGTAAATTTGTCAGTGTCACAACTGATAATTCAGTAAAGGTGTTTATAACAAGAATAATAAATAATCAAGTACAGTGTGCCATTTGGCAAAAACAATAAATAATAATAATAATAATGAAAAGTGAGTTTGACTCTATGTGTAAGGATAAGCCAGCTGTAGCCCATTCTTTCGACATACCTAAAATACATAAGCGTTTAGTACATACTCCTTTTTGATCCATAGTGGATGCAACATGCTGCAAACCATTTTTCATAGCAAAGCTGTTGGATTATAACTTAAAAGGAGGTTTAAGTAACATTGCACAGATTTGCAAGAACTCGCGGCATTTCTTGTTTGTAACAATGTCCATAGTTTGTTCTCTGTCATCCCACATGATGTGGGTCTTGATTGGTTTGAGAAGCAATTATTTAAACACACAGACCTGTACATGGATAAAATCAATGCCATGGTGATATTAATGGAGACAGTATTAAAGAATATTTTTTTGTTTTTTTTGAAAGCCAGAATTTTAGGCGTTTTTGGTTTCATTTATTTTGGTCGTGCAACATTCTCCGTGCAGGGGAATTGTTTTTGGTAGCTTTTGCCCCCATGTTTGCAAATTATGTGATGGCAGAGTGGGAGGATTAGTACATTTTTAATAGTGAGTATACTAATAGCTGGACACTTTACACATGATTCCTGAACAACATATTCATTTTCTGGAATCATAGCTCAGATAAACTATGAGAATTATTATATTGTTGAATTTTTTAATTTTTCTTCCATATTTGATGATAATAAAATAGCTTTACTTGATGTGGAGGTGAAGAAGAATGTGGTTAACAATAGGTACAGCGGATATAAAAAGTGTATACACCCCTGTTAAAATGCTAGGTTTTTGTGATATAAAAAAATGAGACCACAATAAATCATTTCAAAACTTTTCCCACCTTTAATGTGACCTATAACCTGTATAATTCAGTTAAAAAACAAACAAATCTGTTAGGGGAAAAATATAAAAAATAAAAAATGTACAATACGCTGGTTCCATAAGTGTGCACACCTGTAAACTAATACTTTGTTGAAGCACCTTTTGATTTAATTACAACATTCAGTCTTCTTAGGTACACACCTGCCATCAATTAAAGAGACTCTGATTAACCCCAAATAATGGTCAGCTGTCCTAGTAGGATTTTCCTGACATGTACTCAGTTGCCTGCTACAGCAAAAGCCATGGTTCACAGAGAGCTTACAAAGCATCAAAGGGATCTCATTGTTGAAAGGTATCAGTCAGGAGAAGGGCACAAAAAAATTTCCACAGCATTGGATATACCATAGAACACAGTGAAGACAGTCATCAAAAAGTGGAGAAAATATGGGACAACTGTGAAGTTGCAAAGAACTGGACGTCCCTCCAAAATTGATGAAAAGAGAAATGAAAACTGGTCAGGGAGGCTGCCAAGAGACCTACAGCAACACTGAAGGAGCTGCAGAAATTTCTGGCAAGTACTGGTTGTGTACTACATGTGACAACAATCTCCCGTATTCTCAATATGTCTGGACTATGGGATAGGGTTGCAATACGAAAGCCTTTTCTTACACAGAAAAACATCCAGGTTCGGCTAAAATTTGCAAAACAATACATCAAGTCTCCCAAAAGCATGTGGGAAAATGTCTTATGGTCTGATGAGGCCAACACTGAACTTTTTGGCCACAATTCCAAAAGGTATGTTTGGCGCAAAAACAACACTTCGCATCACCAAAAGAACACCATCCCCATGGTGAAGCATGGTGGAGGCAGTATCAGGCTTTGGGGTTGCTTTTCTTCAGCTGGAACTGGGGCTTTAGTGAAGATGGAGGGAATTATGAACAGTTTCAAATACCAGTCACTTTTGGCCAAAAACCTTCAGGTTTCTACTAGAAAGCGGAAGATGAAGAGGAATTTCACCTTTCAACATGACAATGACCCCAGCATACATCCAAATCAACAAAAGAATGGCTTCACTAGAAGAAAATTAAAGTTTTGGAATAGCCAAGCCAGAGTCCAGACCTAAATCCAGTAGAAAATCTATGGAGTGACCTAAAGAGGGGTTTGCACAAGAAATGCCCTCGCAATCTGACACATTTGCAAGGGAGAGTGGGCAAATATTGCCAAGTCAAGATGTGCCTTGCTGATAGACTCCTACCCAAGAAGACTGAATGCTGTAATTAAATCAAAAGGTGCTTCAACAAAGTATTAGTTTAAGAGTGTGCACACTTACCCAACCAGCTTAGTGTACATTTTTTTTTTTATATTTTTCCCCCAACAGATTTGTTTGTTTTCCAACTGAATTGTACAGGTTATAGGTCACATTAAAGGTGGGAAAAGTTTTGAAGTGATTTATTGTGGTCTCGTTTTTTTATGTCACAAAAACCTAGCAGTTTAATAGGAATGTGTACATTTTTTATACCACTGTATATTTCTAATATATTTCATAAACCCACTTTTTCAAATTCCTACCTCCATTTCTCTAGCTGGAATCCTAGGAACCAAAAAAAAAAAATCAGTAGTCAAAGGACTATTTGTATGGCTTGCCAGGATGATTTCTTTACCTGATGTGTTTCATAGTGAATGTGACATTTTAATGAGTATGTTTTCAAATACTGGCTACCCCACTGAATGTCTAGATGAAATTAAAGAGGAGGTAGTAATGAAAAGGGAAATGGGTACATATGCACCTATTCTTTGTAGTAATGTTGTAGAGAATACTGTAATGGCATCTAATAATATTGAATCTTTTTCACCTGCAAACAGTAGGACACTGTACATCTCCACTTACACTTAGATAGTAATGCTATAGCAGGATATATCAGCAATAATTGGAAGCTATTTTCATCAGATACCAGCATATTAAATAAAATCAGGAAAAAAAACACACGTTATATATAGGAGGGATATAAATTTTAAAATTTTCTTAGAGTCCAATAGAATGGTGCAAAGTGATGTAACTAAACGGACGCATGGAACAAATAAGTGCGGTTGCTGTTCACAATGTTCCAACATTATCTGTGAGGGCAGTTTTTCTGTCAGAAACATAACCTATAAGACAAAAGGACATTTTTCATGTTGTTCAAAATGATGTTTACTTAGCAGTGTTTGCACTGTCCAGCTTATTATGTAGGAAAGATCTCTAGGAGGTTTAAGGAACATATATAAGAACACATATTGGATATTTGGAAAGGTAAAACTACCAGTGCTTTGTATAAACATATAGCTGAGTTTAATTCACACAGATTTGGTTTCATGGTTATTGAACAAATAAGAAAAGGCCCTCAGGGTTGGATCACAACTGAACATCTGAATGTATGTGAACTTAAGTGACAGCTCAGACTGAATGCCACGAACCATCCAGGGTTAAATGAAGTTTGTACCATTAACCCTATTATGAAGTTAAAACATTATGTTAGCAGGTAAAATTAATTAGTGTTTAATCATGTGGTTGTTTTTACTGGCTCTTATGGATCATATGATTTTAATTGGTTTGTAGTTTTATCAAAGTTTCATTAGTTCTGATGAAGTTCTGAAAGCACTCAGCTTTTGTAATAAAGTTTTGTTTCTCTTACTGCTGGCTGAAGTTGTTCTCTACAAGCTCTGCAACAGGTGTTTGTCTTACTTTATTGTACAATATTAACATGTAAGTCAACTGTATGCAAGTGACAAATTACTATTTATACAGCTTTGTTGTTGCTTCATCTCAAATTGTTTAACTTGTGCTTCTACCAAAACATAAACAAATATATTAAAGAATATGTAGAATATTCTTACTTGTGTATTAAAAACAAAGGGACTCAGGCAAGTGTATACCCAAAGAAAAATAAATTACTAATTTCTCAAATGTCCAAAGTGGTACTGGTATATAAGATTAACAGAATCAGGTACCTCTAGTATGCTTTTATATGCCACCATGGAATGAGAAGATATCTATCATTTAGGACATCAGTGCTGCTAGATTTAAATCAAATGTGTCAGGATATTTAAAAGTGTGGAACAACAGCAACTACAATGTATATTATTCATCAGTTCATGGCTTTTTACACAAGGGTACAAAATTGTGTAGAGGTTTAAAGTGGTGTTAATCAAGAATGGTAACACCGATGAAGTGGCAGAGATGTGTGCTGTGGTTTTCATTTTAATTAAGAGGATAAGAGGAGAGAAGAAAGGCATGGGGGTAGAGAGAAATATTTGGAGGAAAGGATTTGTAGACAAAGTTAATTGGTGAGAATGAAAACAAGATGGCGAGCACTTTGTGATGTAGAAGGGTAGAGCTGTGGGGAGGTCAGAAAGCTGTAGAGAAAAGGAATGTTGCACCTGTTTGTCACCTTAAACACAAGAACAGGATGACATCCCAAGTAGGAGCAACATTAGGTGATAGCTGTTGTGTATGTCTTAAAGTAATATTGGCTTTGGCTCATATAATTTTTCCCCTCCCCATTCTCTCCAAGTGTGTGTGTGTGTGTGTGTGTGTGTGTGTGTGTGTGTGTGTGTGTGTGTGTGTGTGTGTCTGTGTGTGTGTGTGTGTGTGTCTGCATGTATGTAAAGAAATACTGCAAACTGAGTGGAAGGAAATATGCTCAGCTTTATTTTACTAATTTGCCAGTGTAATGAAAACGTAGACCCTAGGTGAATGGCTGGGAAAAAGAGTGTGATGCAAATGAAAAGAATTCCAAGTCCACACTGCAAGAGCAGTAAACATGCAGTAATGTCAATTATGTCAAAAACTGGCAAGAAATGCTTCAAAGTCAGTGGAAACAAATATGTACATAACTGTACAACGTTACAAGCAGTCACAGTTTTACCTCACCCTGAAAGGATGCACTGGGGAAATGAACCATTCATTTTGCATATATAAGCTGGCCTGAATGAACCCATAAAAACTTAAAAAGTAAAAAAGTCATGGGCTTTGAGAATCATGGAGCTGAAACACTGGTACAGCCTTAATAATTCATTTGCATATATCCCATGGGCCTCCACTACAGGAGGTTTCAGGTATTACACAGTAAAGCCAGTAGCTTACGTGGGTCTTTGTTGCTGTTTATATATAGCTAGATGTATATATTTGTTATATATACAGATAGATATATACATGTGTGTGGTGTTTATATGCATATATATATATATATATATATATATATATATATATATATATATATACACATATATATATATGTGTGTGTGTGTGTGTGTGTGTGTGTGTAGAGAGAGAGAGAGAGACTATGTTTACTCTTCCATATTTTCTTTTGGCTGAAAAGGATTCTTAGACCAGCACACTTACTTAGTTAGAAATGATAAATTACATGTATATGCTAAGCATAACTCAAATGAAGTCCCTGCATTTGTATATCCTAGGAGACAGAAAGTCAGTCAGGATATAAAAAAGTATCATTGTGGAATGCAATAATAAAAATGCAAAAATGCTGAGTTTGGAAATAAGAGGATTTTAGATATGGTGTTTCTTCAACCATTGCTACACATACACTAACTTAAATTCTCATCAAAATCATTATGTCTCATTGCCTTGAACTTTATGAATGATACTGCCCAGAATTTTTGAAATATTTTATAAACATTCTGAAAAGATATTCATCATGACCCAGCTTTATTTTCTACACATACTAATCATAGTTACTTAACTGCGGTGGTGGTGCTGCGGTAGCATTGTCGCCTCACAGTTTGACGTTGCCCATTTGATTCTCAGTTAGGGCGTCTTCTGTGTGGTGACATGCGTGAATGGGAGTTCCTTCGTTGAAGGTTGTGCATTAGGCCCGGCAAGCCAGTACGTAAAAATCTACTGCCAATCATTAGCGGACCGGAGTTCCCCTGTGGCGACCCCTAACCGGGAAAAGCCAAAAGAAAGACACTAATCATAGTTATTTATTTTGTTATAACACAGTAATCCACTTGGACTAACTGGATTTCTAGAAATAAAAAAGATATTGAACCAGAAAGTGTAGCTAAATGCTAAGAATTTACACAGTACCCATTGTTCTCACACTTCTGGAGCCCTTTTTAGGGATTTTCTGAGTAGTATACTCTGCATAACATCCAAGGACACACCCGGGGAATCATTAAAGGTCCTGGTAAGAGCTACACAGTTTCAGTTAAAATGACAGTTTTCCCACGATGTGCCCATTTGTGATTCAGAGACATGTTAGTTGCAGAGAGGCAAGACATCATTACTGTCAATTCTGTTGTCTCTGAACAACAACTGGAATGTCCACAGAGATTCATCACTAAAAGAATACAGGGAGTAAGTAATATATCCTAAGCAGACCACCTCAAGGCCCTATCCCTGTATTCTGTCTCCTACAGGCTTTTGAGGGGAGATCTATGTCTGGTATACTGGGCATTGTCAGACCCCACTCTGATGGACCTCCTGCATATCCACAAAACAAACAGTACCAGACTTACCCGTTCTAAAGACTTAAACCTTGCCTGTGATATAAACATGACCTGCTAGAGAGATAAGTATGTATCCCAGAGACTAACCCATCCATGGAACAGGCTCCCCATCCATGTGAAGCAGAGTTCCTCCCTAATCCAATTCAAAAGCAACTTGGACAATTGGATGGAAAACCAGAAATTCATCTCTGGGTTGGCACCTATGTTTCTGATGCAAACAGGTAACCTATAAATGCTTCATCTCCCAGCACATGCTTATACTTATCAATGGTATCAGAAGCTGTCAGAGATTTGGGATTCATGGCTAGGCTTAAAAAGGCCGTTGTGGTCGTTAGCCTAGTAAACTCCTATGAACCTATAAATTGCATTTACTACTGCTCATGTAGGCAGTAGTATGGTTCCCTCAGTCACTTTCATATATACTCACACACGCACACACACACACACACACACACACACACACACACACACACACACACGCGCGCACACACACACACACACACACACACACACACACACAGACACACAGCAGTTACCCAGTAAGCCATCACAGCTGTAATAAACATCCCTAACAGGTCTTGAACCCAGGACCCACACACACACGCACACCCACACACACCCACACACACCCACACAAACCCACACACACACACACACACACACACACACACACACACACACACACACACACATAGTCCAGGTACCTGTCCTAACCTATCTCCCCTCCCATGGTTCCCTTCACCCTCATAATAGCTGAAGTGCCATCATGACACATATCATTTAGACACCGGTGGTCTAGTATGCCCTCCCACCCTCCAATCCCCATACTACTACTGCTGCTGCTGCTACTGTGGTGGGGTAGCAATTTGTTTCTTGATTCTTTCTCGGTATCTATTGTGTCCACCCACCTCCCCAATCCCCATTTTGTATTGTGATATTGCTGCTGTCATCATCTTTAATATGTGTTATACCTGGAGTGCAGTGCATTCCGACATCCTCCAGTCCCATATTGCCATTAGTGCCAGTATGACACTGCCATGTAGAGCAATCCCTGGTGATGTAGTGCATCACCCAACCTCCCCACCCCGATCCCCATATGATGTGTAGCTTTTGGGCATGCTCACTATCATGACATTGTGGGTCAATCGTGCTGATCTACACAGCCTAGCAATCTTGCGAATTGCTCAACCTTGTAGATGCCTTACTGGGGCAGTTCCAGAAAAAGTGAGTACAATAGTAATTAGCATATGCTCCCCCAATGCATTATTAGCATTCTGCACTGCTGCAGAGCTAGCCTTTCACAATAATGCATCTTTGTGGTAGAGTTTGTAGAGTGTCTTGAGACAGCATTATGTTTTTTGTGCGTGTGTGACAGCAACACAATATTTAAAGTTACATCTATAGCTTGCTGTAGGCATATTTATCACATTGTCTTGCCAAGCAGTATGCTTGATGCTAGGGATTTCTCTGTGGGAGTCATGTGTGACCCCCTGACTTTGGTATAAAAACACAAAAAGGGGTATGCAGGGCAAACCTCAACGCGGGGGGGGGTAACTTTCATAATGCAATACTTGATGTTTGACTGTATTCCACTGAAAGCCAGTGACCTAATTGCATTCAGTAAAGTTTTAATAAGCATATAATAGGACAGCATTTCATGGCTTAAAACTCCAGTCCTTTACTATGCATTTCTTTCACATTCTTAAAATCTATCTGTGTTCTTATGACTATAGTGTCAGGTATCTCTTAATGTAAATTCTTTGCCTGTTTTGCATGGTACCACCATCCTTTTTTAAGCACTAACCCTCTGTAAGATTGAGCTAGGTCTTTATCCCTTCCTGTCTTTGAAACTGTATACTGAAAGCTAACCGAATCAGCTTGCCTGTGAAAATAACTTTATCATTCCCTATAAGAGACTTGAAAACAGACCAAATGATGCATTATCACAAATGATTTGTTATATATTTCCTCAATAAAGATTGTTTACCTTGTGAGGTCCTTAATGAATGATTAAGCTACCATATATAGCTTGCTGCAGATGGATTATAGTTTAAATACCACTGAAGCATTATTGTGATAAATAGTCTGAATGTTGAGCTCATTACCAAAACTGATGTTCTGACATACTGAAAAGGTCAGTCGTAGAAGTATCTTATTTGATATTAGTACACTATTGAACTCATGGCATGCCTAGATACATCACACATTCTTCCGCCCATATGTTCTAAACAACAGCATACTGCATTCATTTGTAAGCGACAGCAGAGGAGTTGAAGTTGTCGCTGTAAGTGGGATTACAAATCACACTGTGGTCACTGAAGTAATCACTAAGCAAAATGCCTGTTTCATTTGATGAGTTTGACAAGGGTAAATGTGCAGTAAAACCATTTGCTTCTGAAGGGGCTGGCAGAGCTAATTTCATCATTGCAAACTGTCTGCTAATATTCAAAGCAACATGTATACAGTTTTAATCATCAGTATGAAAATAATGAGGCTGAAAAAATTACTTTTAGAACTCCAAAATAATAGTTTTTTTCCCATCTTCCTTTAGGACAGTAAGCAGAAGTTTCTGCAGACTACTGATGATATGTCACAATTATCTGGCGACATTGAGCGCTTGATAGAAAACAAATATGAGAAGTATCTTTTAATACTATAAAAGGATACTGTATTGTAACATATGACAGCATTACTAAGCTAGTACGATATAAATAATTTTGCAAGCTTTTCATTAACCATGAATAAATGTTAGAGAAGAAGTAAAATAAATATCACTTTAATACGCCAAGTAGGCAAGGCAGATCTAAATTACTCAGTGAGAGATATGAGCATTGTTATACTGCAGCTGTTGTAATTGGAGTGGATAAAAACAGAAATATCATAACAGTGACATCAATATAATGACTGCTGATAACATTAAATAAAATCAGGCAATGCTAGGAAGAATTTAGTTGTAGTTGCTTTTATGCCTGAGTTTTTAGCATGGTAATTTGTCTTACTGAGTTCAGTCAACCAGATGCTTATGTCTGGTTTATGTCTGTCAGAGACAGGTGACATTTAACCTCACTGCCAGAAGTTACAATCTTATCTGCTTACTTTGTTCAAGACAGCCACACCACATGTTGTTGTTGTTGTTGTCACTCACACAGAGATGTTTCTAATCATACAGTGGCAGAAGGCATGTAAGGTGGTGTGCCCGATAACAGAATTACTTCAGCCCTGAAAGTCACATTCCCCTCCTAAATGTCCATTATTTTTTGAGTAGTGTGTATTGCAGACCGTGTTTCAGCTGCAGGTCTATAACAAAATGCTATTGACAATCTGTCTTATGATAATACAATTAATCCAGAAGTGCTTCAGATTTCTCACAATAAAAGTAAACATATGGTCCTATAGATATAAATGTAGTCTCACATCAACTTATTTCATTCATAAGTATTATGCATCTTAAAACAAAAATAGAAAACAAAGTTTTGAACTGGTTGACCATTTCAGACTTTTCACATAAGAATGCCAACTCAGTCAGTAACTGTTTCCATTCAGCATATATTTATCAGCATATCATTCAAAAAGGCATATAATGTATAAGGTTCTTATTTGTTTATGCCATAGTGGTAATTAGGTATTATACTAACACTGAGTGAGTCCACTCATTTCTCTTTTTCCAATTATTGTCCTTCAATGTTCAAATATCTGTGGTGCGTGCACTTGACAAAAAGGAGAGTATGGGCAATGCACTGGTTGTATGGAACCACGAACAGTAGTAAAATCTTCTTTATGAACTTTTCCATTCCATTCTTTGGCACCCTGACTTTAGCATTAGTCGTGTGAATGTAAATAAACATTCACAGGACAGTTGAGTATTTGGATGGTACCTGTTTAGGGATATGTATCTTGTGCTTCGCTACATTTCATGCAAAACAACATAATCCTTTGTAAAAAAAAAATTATGAAAAGTGGACCCTAACAGAAAATACAGCATAAGAACTTTCATAGAGAGTACTCAGTTATACCTGGGTACACATTTCATAGTGTCCACACAAAAGATGGCATTGCCCTCATCTGCACTTTTAGACAAGCAGGTTAGCCTCATTTTAAAATGTATTGTGATTGCCTCATCTTCAGGTGCTAAAGGGCTAATTAAACAGCAGATCTTTCCTCTGCTAAACAGATGCCTACATTCAGATTTGTCTGTAACTTCATGCTCTATCAGACAATTATTATCAGAGAGTTTAGAATGCTATCAGGATATTAAGACTCAGAATGTTAAGGTTATTACTTTTTGGGATACATGGTGGAAATTAATCTGATAAAATCTCAGAAAGTTCCAAAACTGCTCTTTTGGCCTTGATATTACAGTTTTTCAGATGCTAGGTGTGTGTGTCGGGTGGTTTCATATACATTCAATGCCTATTTTGCTTCTTTAACATTAATTTATGTTTGGATTCTTAGAAAATATTTTGGGAATTTCAAGAAATGGTTAATTGGCAATTATTTAATGGTATTGCGTGAAGACATGTGCAAATGGGTGTACCTTCGTTGAAGGTTGTGCGTCAGGGCTGGTAACTCGGCATGTAAAAATCAACTACCAATCATTAGCGGACCGCTGTGGCGACCCCTAACCAGGAAAAGCCGAAAGACACAAAGACTGCATTATTCTACATTTTTATTATGTAAAGTTCAATATAATGTCATACAAAGTTATATTGTATACAGAAATTAATACATTTCTACATTTCAAACATATTATTTCCATTTCCTTTCATCTACCTCACCGTCTACTTGTTTTTATTTATGCCATTTTGTTTGCTTTAAATTTTGATTTGCTGTCCCCTCCTATAGCAATAACCTTTCCTCTGACAGTTACTATAGTGAAAGTATTTACTTTCATAGCCAACACAGTGCCAAAACATTTTATCAGAAACCAATTGATCTGATATCCATGCATTTGCAGAAGGTGGAGACATCCTGTAAAAACAGCAAGGAGAAAAATGCTGCCTTGTTTGTGTCTTTTCCTTAAGTTGTGATAACAGTGATAATCATAATAATGATAATCATCCTTCCATATCCACCTGTATACAATAATATTAATATGTTTCATGAACCATGGTAACAATGCACAGTATCATCATGCAAAATTGCAAAATATGGTTCTCAAGTAATTGTTACTACAGCAATTAATTGCTGCTGTACATTTCTATTATATATTGTTACTTTATATTCTATTTTTAATAGGGAAAGTTTACTGCCTCCCTATTCTACTTTTTTCTTATTCGCTAATTATTTCACCTCAGCATTTACTTGCACATTATCACTTGTGATCATTGTACAAATGTAAATAAATAATAAATAATTAAATAAAGATGCTGTGCTATAACTCCCAAGCTCTTTTTTTCACATTCTACATTCCCTAATTCTGTACTGTGCATTCCTCCTTCAGAATTTGGCATTTGCATGAGTGCTACCCAAAGGGAGTCAAATGCTTTAGGCACATGGTTAGGCAACTTTCTCAAAAGTTCAGGTTATTTATGAGCCAACTGAAATGAAATGAACCAAAGACACTAAACATTTAGAAAAATATTCTAATTATTCTGTTTTTTAGTTACTAAATGTTTGAATCAATTAGATAAATACAGCAAATATTCTGCTTCTTTGGAAGAATGTTCCAAATTGTAATACTGGAATAATCAGGCAAGTAGGAGGCACCTAACACACACACACACACACACACACACACACACACACACACACACACACACACACTGTCTCACACATACACACACACACACACACACACACACACACACACACACACACACACACACACACACTGTCTCTCACACACACACGCACACACGCACACCCACACACACACACACACGCGCGTGCGCGCTCACACACACACACACACACACACTTATTTATTCATTCATTTATTTATTTATTTAAATGATGTATTGCAAGTTTGGGATGGTACAGGCCTATAATCTTGTATCAGTATGATGAATAATTACATACTGTCCAACACAAGGCTAGTGTTCTCTGACAGAGTAGCATGGAACAGACTACCAAATTACATTAAAGCAAGTACTAGTTTAGATATTTTTAAGAACAGCCTGGACACATTATGGAACAAGTGTTTTGGTATATTGGCAAGCTAGGAGGGCATTAATGTCCGTGCTTTAAATATTTGTATGTATGTATCCAAGATCTCACAGCACATTACCAAAACAGGGAAAAGTACTGGTGTCCTTACCCTTGCCTGAATACTAGCTGGAGAAAGTTTCAGCTCAATGAAATTGAGTACATGTCCTTGTTCTGTAACTCATCAATTACTATGCTATATTAGGAATTACACCTGCCATGGTTTCTACTTAAGGATATCCAGTGATGTAATTTATTTATTTACTTTTTTTATTTTATTGTATTATTTTTTTTGCTTATGTGACCATAGTAAGTTAGGACATAAAAGTAAGGGGATGAGCCCACACTTATTTTTGATTTTATTTTTTCATCTGGTTGAATTTTTGATGCATTTGCTTTTTTTGTCACAGCTTCATCTTGTTTATTACCAATGACTCTGTAAAAGCAAAAGTTTCAGGAAAGAAAAGATTTTGGGGGGGAAATACTTTATACAAAACTGATAATTCTGGCTTGTTCACCAAAGAAGTAACATTAGTTTCTCATCAGCTTGGGATATTAACTTTAAAACAGTGCTTGGATACTTACCACAGAGTTAATTTCTATGAGTATATCTGAATAAACACCCTGATATTTCCCTTTCTTACAGTCATGCTTTAATGCTGTATTCACAACATACCAGCATCAAAATTGTGCTTTCATATAACTTCTCCCTGTATAGAAAATATTACAGTGTAGCCAAAGAGACTGTATTTTTTAAATTATAAATACATTAAATGCATGTGGTGCATCAGGAATTATTTGCATAGGTCACATGGATAATCTGATACATTCTTAGATGGTTCCAGTGTTGTATCTCTTTTCATTTGGATATTATTACTGTGTTTCAGATGTAGTATGTCAAATGGTTTCATATACATTCATTGCCTAATTTGCTTCCTGAACATTATTTTTAAATTCAGATTCTTAGGAATTGTTTTGAGTATTTCAAGCAGTGGTTAGTCAGTAGTCATCAAAGGTATTGCTGTGTTATTCTACAGTTATTCATATTATGTAAACATTTAATACAATGGCATATGCTGTATACAGAAATTATTACATTTCAACTGTATTCCTCCCATTTTTCTTTATCTATTTCACCTTCTAATGATGTTTATTTCTGCCTTTTTCTTTGCTTTTAATTTGGTTTTGTTCCCCACTAGTGTAGCAACAACCTTTCCTTTGACAGTTACTATTGTGAAAGCGTTTAATTTCCTAATCAACACAGTGCCAAATCATGTTATCAAAAAACAACTATCTGCTCTTCATTTGTTTGTATAGGGTAGAGATATCCTATGGGAATAAAAGCAGTAAGAAAGAGAATGCTAAGCTGTTTAAGTTTTTCCAAGTTATTATGTTAATATTGATAATCATCCTTCCATACAAACCTGTATACAATAATATTAATATGTTTCATGAATCATAGTAACAATGCACTGATATAAATCCTGCCTGTTTGTTTTTTCCACATGCTAAATTTCATGTTCTACATTCTCTAATTCTGTATTGTACATTCTTCCTTCAGAATTTGTCATTTTGCATTATGGTACACATGCTTAGAGTATTTAGTAAAGTGAATCAAATGAATGATTTAGGCATTTGATTAGGCAACTCTTTCTAATGTTCAGATCATTTATAAACCAATTAAACTGAGGAAAAACACTAAACATTTCAACAGACATTCATGTAGTCGTGTGTTTTATACACACACACACACACACACACACAAATGAGGTGAGACTGAAGCACACACACACACACACACACACACACACACACACACACACACACACACACACGCACACACATGCACACACATGCACACACACAAACATATGCATCTGTTCACTCACACATTCATTAGTACAATTTTACAGTGGTGCAGTCTTACACTCTGGTATCAATATGGTGAAAAATAACATGTTGTCAAACAAAGAGATGATATGAGGCATCACAGAAGCCTGGGGATTCATAAATTTGTCCAAAATCTTTTCCAAGACAGTGTGTTTGACACTGTGTGCATGATAAGTAGCAATGCTAGTCATAAATGTGTGCAGCTAGACCAGTGTGCACAACAAGGAGGCTCCAGTCTCAGCTGCAGCACAGTCCCAAGAATAGAGCATGGCAAATCTTCCCACTGCCACACTGAAGTACAAGCATCTGAGGTACAGAATGGCAGAGCACTAGTGCCATATATATATATGGGTTCCCTACATTACACCGACAGCTCGGAAGATCGACACTCAAAACACCGACGCCAGAAGAATGGCAAAGCAGATGACCGACAAGTTGTAATCCCGACAGCGAAAACACCAACAGGGATAACTTGTGAGCACAACCCAGTAAGTGTGCGATAGTGAGGGAATTAGGGTTAGGGTGCAGGTAAGGTAAGTGTGCGATAATGAGGGACTTAGGGTTAGAGTGTGAGTAAGGTAAGTATGCGATATTGAGGGACTTAGGGTTAGGGTGCAGGTAAGGTAAGTGTGCGATATTGAGGGACTTAGGGTTAGGGTGCGGGTAAGGTTAGTGTGCGATAGTGAGGGACTTAGGGTTAGGGTGCGGGTAAGGTAAGTGTGCGATAGTGAGGGACTTAGGTTTAGGGTGCAGGTAAGGTAAGTGTGCGATAGTGAGGGACTTAGGGTTAGGGTGCGGGTAAGGTTAGTGTGCGATAATGAGGGACTTAGGGTTAGGGTGCAGGTAAGGTAAGTGTGCGGTAGTGTCGGACCTTAGGGTTAGGGTTTGGGTTAAGGTTAGTGCATAGATAGTTTTGTGTAAGGTGTAGTGTAGGTTTTTAGGTTGTTGGTGTGCTTGTGTTGTGTGTGTGTTATGTGTAACAGTGAACTTTTTGTTTTGTTAAGTGTCAGGATTGTGGTTTGTCGGGCATGTGAACTTTCATGTTTTTGAGGTTTCGTTCTTCTGGCGTCGGTGTTTTGAGTGTCGATCTTCCAAGCTGTTGGTGTAATGTAGGGAACCCATATATATATATATATATATATATATATATATATATATATATATATATATATATAGTCAGTGAAAATTGCAATAACAACTCAGCCAAGCTAGCGTTTTCACTGTGTGATACCTTAAAATTCCTGTAATGGAGGCCCATGGGATATATGCAAAAAACCCTTTAA
The DNA here is from genome assembly GCF_019279795.1 of Protopterus annectens. Classification (NCBI taxonomy): domain Eukaryota; kingdom Metazoa; phylum Chordata; order Ceratodontiformes; family Protopteridae; genus Protopterus; species Protopterus annectens. Next base: position 978,213,823 of record NC_056745.1, read on the forward strand.
GGACATCAAGGGTTTCAGCTATATAGAAGAGGTCAATAAAAAGCCCGAAATACGCATTTCTACAGGTGTAGTGTTTGGCTTTAGGGGCCTGAATGTAACCATTAAGACTTAAAAAGTCATGGACATTCAGCAGCCATGTAGCTGAAAGTCCAGCTTTATATGACAGTCCCAGGTTCTGCAGAGTTGTGCATTAGTGCTGCTATTTCATCTGTGAACATATATAATTATCAACACTTTATCTGAGACTGTATGAATGTATGTTACAGAGACCTGCAACAAGATATTCTAATGTAAGTGGAACAGAAATTTGTGCAGCCTATCTTAGTATGAAACCATGCTTACATCCAGCCTTTTATAATGTCTTTCAGAGAGAAGACTTTTTAAATAACTTTTAGCCCCTATGAAGAAACCACTGGCTGCTATTGGTGCCTCTCCATGATCTCAAAAGTAGGAAGTCACTTCCAACTTCCCTGGATCTAATCCAAAACCCTGTCTTTGCAGGAGGTGTGACTGAAGCATAACACTCATGGTCATAGAGATTTATATGCCCTGCCCATATCCTAGTCCTAGTGCCTGGCTTGCAATGGCATAAGGCCATTATAGCTGAGAATGTCTGTCAGTGCATGCCCTAGCATTTGTAAGCATGGAATACATACTCTAATATCACCACCAGGACTGACAATCCACTTTATGACCCCTCTCCTCCACCTGAGATAGGCAAGCCAGTAAGCTGCCACTGCCTTTCCTATTCCATAAACAGATCCTCAAGTGCCAGGCTCACTAGTCAAACCCAGGTCACCTGGTTCACAGTCAGGGATATCATATCTCCCGTTGCACACTGAAGCTGATTCAGAAGACAGTTGTTTTAGTGTAACAGCTCTGTTCATTGGAGAAAATACTGCTAATGTTTTAACCACGTTTCAGTAATAAAAAGCATTTGAATGTTCCACAGTGTGTTCAATAAAAAAACTGCTGCAAAACTATTCTCAGAGTGTTATTTTTTTTTATTTTTTTTATTTTTGCATTCTGTTTGCTGAATATACTGAAGACAATAATTGTAACACTGCTGGAAATACAGTGACTAAGAATATAAAACACTATGCAATATTGCTTTCCTCAACATTCCTTTCCCCCGTCATACACCCTTTTGGTAACAAAAGTAATCTCACTGGAATAGTATAGTTCCTTTAACAGAAGAGCTACAGAGCTACAAGAGTATAAACATGTTAAATGACTTGCTCAGGGTTATGAAGTAGGCAAGACGGAAATTATGATATTCCAAACTAGGTCACAAACTCTGTATTTCTTTCTTTATTTATTTAGCCTTTGTTGACCAGAATAGGTCACTAGCTAGTGGCCTCTTTTCTGCAAAGAAGTGAGGTGATATTCATGATGACTACAGGAAAGTTGGCCAGGACACTTGGGAGCTTCCCATTTTCTTTCTGACCACTAGGTGGTGATGGAGAACTGCTGCCAAAGTTGAAGTGTTCCAAGATGGAGGAATAAACGGGATGGCATGCTGAAAGTAGACTGACACAGTATACTGAATTATCGCAAACTGATTTTGTAAAAGAGAAGACCGTAGTTACTGAGTTGAGGGAAGGAGGTCTAGAAATTCCATTATTAATGGACTTGCTGGATCAAGGTGAACCAACTTAGGATTCGGTTATGAATATTATAAAGAGATAAATGGGAATTGAAATTCATATTCTGTAGAATATTAAATGAATGATAGAGAAAGGAATAACAGATGACGGGATATATGGTAGAGTAATTAACTTATATGGAAAAAAATGAAAGAATAGATATACAATTGGAGGCTGATAACATTGGGAAGTACAAATCATAAAAGCTTTTTGAAAATAATGCAAAAAGATTCACTTAGAAAAATCTTATTCCTGAAACCATTGCACTGCCTACTGACCATGTAACTTTTTACCTTAGTTGTCACAGTACTTTTCCTTTTTCTTCTATCATACATCTGCAATCTAACAGACATATAACTTCCATACTTATTTTTTTAAACCATTTAGTCACTACCACACCTCTAATAACATTCTGAATGCAGTTTACATTTAGTGAAACTATTCCCAAGTCCTCCCTTTCCTTTTTTGTCCATGGCAGGGCTAACCATCTGGTGGTATACAAACCTTGGCTCTAGATGATTGTCAGTGTTAAAGTAACACCCCAACCCCATGTGTAAAAATGAGAAAAAAGAGTTGTGGATGGATGGATCCCTTTCTTTTTTTGTGTGTATTTCTTATGCAGAAGGTTTTGAATAACATAGGAGAAAGATTTTCAGAATCGAGGGGAGCGACATACAGGAAATGTTAATAATACTAAAAGAAGTAAAATATATGATTTTAAAAGAAAATAAGGAAGCAAAGTTAGTGAGGTGATGTGGCAAAGGCTTTTCATAAGTTTAGTCATGAAGTGATGTGGAAGATTCTAGAAACTTATGGGATAGGAGAAACATTTTTTGAATGTTATAAAATGTGCTATGAAATGTTATGGGTGAACATTATTGTAAACTGATGGGTATCAGGGAAGATAAAAGGAGAGGAGTTGAACAAGGATGTACATTTTGAATGTGTCTATTTATAGTGGTAATTAATGCAATAATTCAAACATGCATGTGCAAAATGAAAAAAACAAAAAAAACAAAATGGGAGATGGGAAAGGGAGTTATAATACTGGTTTGTCTGTCATATGCAGATAATTTAGTGATTGTGGCTAAAAATAATATACTCATACAAGAAAAAAGAATAATATATGGATAAGTGAAGTGGCGGTATGAGTGGATAAATTATTAAAATGAGGTGGGTTACAGTTAAATATGGCAAACAGCAAAGGGTTTGGTGAAACTTAGAAAACAAGTGGAACATATTATACTGGGAAGGAAATAACTGTATTAGGAGTGACATTTGGCAGGTATGAAAATGCAATAGAACAGCAGAAAATAATGCTGGAATAAATAAAAAGATAACATCATGGTGAAGAAGTTTTAATCTAGCATTTAACAAAAAAAAAGTGTATATAATGAATATGAAAAGTAGCAGATATGCATGTTTCCAGCTAAAAAGGAGAAAGAGATGTTAGAAATATTAACTTTACTTGGGGATTAAGACTGAATCCAGTGAAAAGAGGAGTGCTATACAATAAAAAGAGGGAGAGCTGAATTTACAAAATCATATATAGTGCACTTACCATTTATACATGTTTTCTGGGTAATAAAGAAGATGAAAGAGAAAGAGAGTTGCAAATGTTGGGGAAAATGGTACATGCAAGGTACGAAGAAGTATGGAAATATAAAGGAAGGAAAAGATGTGGCAAACGAAAGGATGGAAGAGAAAAATATAAAATAAAATATAGTTATTTAAAGTGCAAATTAATGAAACTGCTGAATGCAAAATATAATATAAGAATATTATGGAGACATACTATATGGTATATCATTGGATGGAATTAAAAGAAGATGTAAAATGTTATAAAGAAAAAAAGGGAGATATTTGAGAATTTTTATAATGCAGGGATTTCCTGTGGAGAATCTTGTTGAATAAGTTAAAAGTAGTATGAAATACAAGATACTGGAAGAAAGAAAATGCGATGAGAGTAAAAAAATAGTTTTGGAGAAGTTATAAAGAGGAAAATAAATGGAATGGATTTAAAATAATAATGAATACAATAGTATATGGAAAGCAAGAGAAAAAAATGTACAACTGAAAATACAACAGAATGTTCTTTGCAGCAATATCTTTCACTCTGACAGAGTCCCAAAAAAAGGAGATGGCATAGCCATCCTATACTCCAACAGCCTCAACCTCTCACCTATTCCTGACTTCCACCCAGCTGAACTTATCATCTTTAACTGCCACCTAAATCCTCAAAAGAAATTTGCTGTCGCTACCATCTATATCCCCTCTGGAAATAATCTGCCCATCCTTGAGAATATCCTATGCTGGTTTTCCCACAGTATATCCTATGAAACCCTCATCTTAGGAGATGTCAACATAGATTGGTCCAAACATACAACTGACTCTCCCCAACATGGTTTAAATCTTTGTGGTTTCCACCAACTGATCTCATCTCCCTCCCGCTTCCATAAAACTCTTCTTCCAGCTCCATAATTGACTGGATTCTCACTAACTCCCCCCACCTTTACCACAGTCCCACTACCTTACCAAACTCCCTTAGCGATCATCTCCCCACTTCTGTCTTAAGACACTCCACCCAACCTCCCAAACCCCACCTTTACAGAGACTGTCATACACTTTCTAACTTTAATATCTCCCAATTCAGCTCTATTCTTTCCAGTACAGACTGGTCCATCCTCAGACATATCCCTCTCAATGACGTTGTCAGTATGTTCAATAGCAACTTCCTAAATACCCTGAACTCCCTTGCTCCCTCTAGGAAGATTAGAATAAACTCAAACTATGCGCCCTGGCTTTCCAAGGAAACTAGGTCCCTTATACAAAAAAGAGTGCTTAGAGAGCCTGGACCAAAACAAAATAACTACCTCTACTACTCAAATACAGACAATTAAGGAATCTTGCTAAGAAACAAACTAATAAAGATAAAAAGTCCTAATATACCTCTGCTCAGCTCAATAGCAAATCCAACCCTCAGTTGTTTTGGTCTACTCTTAAAATTCTTTCTCCAGGTTGTCCCTCCAACCCCTCCCCTTACCCAAATAAACCCACTCAGGAAACCGCTACCCTCCTCAATGAACACTTTATTGCCACCATCCAAAAACTCATTCCTGCTAATTCTAGCCCAACTTCTCTATCAACCCCTTCCCATCCTCCAAACAAAACTCTCTTCTCCTTCCACCCTGTTCCTTACTTCCTACATCAAATCTCTTCTTCTTAAGCTCAAACCCTGCTCTCCCTCCACTGACAATCTACCTCCCACCTTCCTCAAACTTGCTGCAGAATCCATTGCCTATCCAGTATCTATTTTAATCAATAGATCAATTCTAGAATCCACTGCTCCTACCCTATGGAAATCTTTCTTCACTATTCCCTTGCACAAAGGTGGAAACTCCACAGACCCAGCCAACTACTGACCCATCGCCATCCTACACCCCCTCTCTAAGATACTTGAAAAATGCATTCACTCTCAGCTTCTCAACCACCTCCTCCAACATAACCTTCTCACTCCTACTCAGCACAGTTTCCTTCCTAACCACAGCACAACTACTGCCCTCCTATCCTTCACTCATACCATTGCCAAGGCCCAAGATAACAATAAACTCATATCCTGTCTCTTCTTAGACCTTTCCAAAGCTTTCGATACAGTCTCTCATCCTTTACATCTATCTAAACTCACCAGTTTCAACCTGTCTTCTGTCTCCCTTGCCTGGTTCTCTAGTTACCTATCCTCCAGGCAGCAATCTGTTAAATAGCCGTCATCCTTTTCTCCATTCATTCCTGTCCCTACCGGAGTACCACAAGGTTCTATCCTGGGTCCCCTTCTGTTTAATGTCTTCACCAATGATCTGCATACATCTTGTAAACAATCCTCCCTCATCCAATACGCTGATGACTCTACTCATCTCCATCGCTAATAATATCTCTAAACTCCATACCCTAACCCAACATGCCTTTCTATCCACTGAACAGTGGCTATCCGGAAATCTATTTATCTTTAACCTGAAAAAGACCAAACTCTTACTCTTTCGCCCTCACCACTCATTCACTCACCACAAATCCACCTTTGCTATTACATCTTCTAACAATACAATAATCCAAACCAAAACCCACAAAAAACTACTTGGAGTCATCATTAATGATGAACTCAAATTCAACCTGCACATATACCAATGCATAAAAAACACACACCAGAAGCTAGGATTACTGTATCACAACAAAAAAATTATAACCCCCAATGCCAGACTCTTCTTAGCACAGGCTCTCCTCCTCCCCTCTCTCCTACATGCCGCCCCAATTCTTACTAACATTCAGGCCACAACCCTGAACACACTTAAACAAACTTATCATAAAATAGCCAGATTTATCACAGACTCTCCATACAATGCACATCACTGCATTGCTTTAAACCCCCTCCAATGGCTAGAACTCCCCCAACAACTCCTGCTATCACAATTTCAAATGTTACACTTCATCCTATACAAACCTTCATCCTGTCCATCTCTTTCATCCTTAGTCTCTACCTATTTTCCATCTCGGACCCTCCGCACCTCAAACCAGAAACTACTTGACATATACCAACCTGAGAAAACAGTAGGCAAACTGCTTTATAAATACTCTGTTTCCCATGTCTGGAACAAACTTCCCTTAGACATATGTTCCATCTCCCACCCATCACACTTTAAGAATGAACTAAAACTTTATCTATTCATCTCCAAATGTTGCCCCTGTCAAGACACAACTTAAGCTTTCTACACCCACATACGTATTCTAGATAATTTCTCTCACCTTTCATCTAGTACCCTATATATGCAGATACTTACCAAATTCAATCAAACAAATGATGATATACAAAACCCTTATGTAAATATATACTTCCTCTATAAATATAATGTTTATATTGATCTCTGTATGCATTCTGTTTTGTTTTTTGCTACATGCTGTACAACATATTTTTAAATATTTTTTATCTACTGTAATCTGTTTGTGAATTGGGATTGTACTGTAAACTTTTGTGAATGGAGCTTTTCTCCTCGGGTCTCCACTGAAAATGGGCCTCAAGCCCAGTTGGACCAACCCGGTTAACAAATGTCAATAAATAAAATAAATAAATAAAATTTATTGAAAAGAAGATTTAAAGGATTGTTGTATAATATAGATAGAGATGATGAAGATGTATTAGGTGAAATAAAAAGATGGCTGTGAAAGAAAGGCTGGAGACAGATAAAGACATTTTAAAGAATAGTTGATGGATTAAAAAAATCAGATTTTTTGTGTTTTTTAATGATAATGAAAATATTTTTTGTTTAGATTATATATTAATGTTTAGAAAAAAAGAAATGACAAGATATGTGTTATGAATGTGAATGTGAATGTGTAAATAATGTAAAGATGTGTAAACAAGGAAAGATATAAATAAATCAACCTCCTGCTCTTTTCAATAAGTGCTGTGAGATCTTTTATAACTACCTGAGCTACCACCAACTGAGGCAGATGGGACCTCGGGTTAACACCTTCAGAGCACAGCATGTCTCCATCATGATATTCTTCCTTTATAAAATTATTGCATAAAATATGCCATAAGTGCAACCTCATGCAAACAGTTGACTACAACAGACTAGTTCAAATTGGTTTAGTCATTTGAAGCTCCAATAATCACTTTATAAATATGACAGTACATAGCTCAGGCAATGAATATTGTCATACCATTGTCTGTTTTAATGTGTTGACACTTACATAGACAATATTGTTTCCCCTAGTCTATTAATAAGGCATAACATGTATGTTTTATCAGAGCTCTGCAAAGGTCTTTCTGAATTTTTATATATTTTGTGGTTTACAGTAGTATTATATATTGTGCAATGCGATGATTATGGAGTCCATTTTGTTTTTGCCAGACCTCTTCCTGACTGCTGGTTAAGGCTTATGTTTCCACCTCATCTACTGATCCACTAATCTGCCCCAGTGGTCTTAAACTCCATGTAACCCCAAAGAGTCTCCTTCTTTCCAGAAGAGATTATTAACCTTATCAACAACCTGTCTTAGAGACTAGTGGGATTAAATTTACCAGAGCACCCACTAAGGACTTCATCCAACACATTATCCAGATAATTTTTAATTTTTCCTGTTCTAGCATTCCCTTACCCCAAATGTGCAGTGCCATAAAGCTGGTTCACACAATATGCTATCACGCTACAGCTGTAACTGAGCCACATGGTACTAGATATCACTATACAGAAAGAATGACCCTGTATACTTGTCCTAGTCTCTGATCTCCACCAGGGAATATTCTTGTACTAGGAAGAGCCACCATTGGTCACTCATTATTCCATCATTCCAAGCTGCTGTTCTCATACAAAAATTGCTCCTTGAACTCCATTCTGTAGCAGTGGAGATAAAGTCTCTTCGTTTTCTGTTACCTGATTATCTTACTAAGAATATAGTTTACGTAATGCAACCAGAGCAATTTAAGGTACTGTTAAAATGGTTGATTGCAATTGATATTTTTGTATAAACTCCTTCTTGATGACATCTAATACTCTTCATTAGATCACTACTGTGTTAGCCATTATAATATAGTATGTCTTTTGCCAAGGAAACCACACATCCAGCCAGTCTAGAAAGCTTCAGGCTTCTTCATCACATGATATGGCTGCCTTGCCATGAAAGGAAATGTTGGAAAAAAATGGGATATACTGACTCTCCAAAGCACAGAGCTTTTGTGCTATTAATATGCTCTTGCAGACATCAGTCAGCTTTGCTTGTAATACAAATAGTCAGCTTCAGCTACTTAAGTTTGGGGCAGGTAAGTGCCTCACTGGGGACCCTTCCTTTCTGTCTAAAGATTTATAAGAAATCTTGTCTTGTGTCTGTCAGAAAGGGCAAGTATCTGTGTGGATGACAAATACCATATAAGGATTCTTATTCCATTTGTGTTTTCTATCTGGGGAATACTTCATCAGGTAATACCCTATTTTCCTTTCTTTCACTCCAAAAACAGTAAGGAGTAGGCTGAAATCAACAGAGATACTTAGTGTCCACTACCATATTTATTGATTCCCAAGTGCCATACTCACCCCCCCACAGACTAAGAAGAAGAAAAAGTTTACAAGAGACGTAAGTGATGCTGCTGAGACCAATGACCCCCCCCCCCGATGGACTTATGCAGTCCTCAGATCATTAATCTGCTTCTCTGGGGCCTTTTAGCACATCCCATTCTGAGGCTGCAATGGTCTGGGTCACCTGCATGACCCAACAGATTGTTCATCTGGTAAAGTATGCTTGGAAGGGAACGTGGCTTTTTATCTTGTCTGAGGGTGTGGGAGGCATACATATGATACTGGTGAGGGAAGAATTTGGTGGGTCACAAACGGGGATCCAAACCACAGCTTTGTCCCTAAGGATGACACATCTGGAAATTCCTAACATATGCACTCAAAAGACTAAACATTTCTCACCTCTTACTACTCCCTTTTCTCAGAATGAGATTCAGGAGGATTGACTTAATTTTGCACAGTGATTATTTAAGGTCATAAAATCCTTTCAGCCTTCTTCTCCAGATTCTTCCTCTTCTATTCCTGTTAAGAGGAGGACAGTTCCTTCTTCATCAGAAGAAGACATTTTGGAAGAATCTGGTCAAGAAGGATTACATTATGCTTCACAAATGTCTTCTCCCACAGCTTGTGAATCAGACTCAGACAATACCTTTTCCTCAAATTTCCCATATGAGGAAATCTCCTTCAGAGATACTACTTTAAAAATAAAGTATTTCATCAGATGGGAAGGGAAGGGGGTATCTGATTCTCAAAAGAACAAACTGTTCTAAACAGGCTCTCCTAATCCTTTGGCCATCCTTCCAGTCGTAGGTGTTCTAGAGGATGCCTTTTCTGCTGCATCAGTAGCTCCAGATACCCAGCCCAGCTCCAATTAAACCTGATTGAGTCTACAGACACCTAGATACCAACAAGTACCAACAAGTTTAGCAGTGTTAATGGCACAACAGGTAGCACACTCACCTTTTGGTGCTGAAAGACCTGAAGGCTGTGTTATTTTCCCACTCCAGATGATTGCTTTACTGACACTGCAGTGCAGCATTGGGGGGGGGGGGTGCTGCACTCCTGAGTGTGCCATCCTTCACATAACATGTTAAACCAAGGTCCCATTTGCTGGAGTTGGTGAGCTTGGGTGGATGTAAAAGATCCCATGGCACCTACTGAAAATTGTAAGAGAACTTCCCCAATGTCCTGGCCAAATTCCCCTGGTAGTATAAGTATCACCTCAGGTTTCTCCTCTAAAGAGGTCAGTAACCTAGTAGAACTAATTTAGTCAACAAATAGAGAAAAATAGAAATAATTAAAATATGTAAGAACCCTTCTACAGACTCTTTTGCTATTTTATTAGATGCAGAGAGAGTTACTGAAACATTTTCTTCTGCTAACATTGTCCCTGATGACAAGGATAGTTGTACTTTTGATAGATTTTGCAAAAAAAAGGTTTGCACGTCATCTGCCTTGCCCTTTATGGCTATAAACTGCCAAAATCATATGTCTAAGTACCTCTTATTCATTTTTGCACATATGATGCAATATTTGACCAGCCTTCCTAACTCAACATAGTCTTTTGGAAATGATCAGTTCTGTATCTTGAGTTACTAAACGTTCTATCAAATGCACATACGATGTTGTCTCTAAAGGGCTGCTACTACTGAGAGTATCATGAGAAGAAATGCCTGGGTAAGACTACAAAATGTCCTAGATGTTGCTAAGGCCCGACTTTTAAATGCCCCTTTGTTAAAAGACCTTTTATTTGGTAATCCCCCTCCTGAGCTACTTAAAAAACTGAAAGAGAGAAACAGTGAAATTGATGTAAGGGGTTATACAAATATTCTTATCTCTCATTCTTAAATTCCAGAGAAACTACCTTTCTAATCCAGGGCCATTTTTTGAAAACTCTAAGTCAGGCCAGCAAAAATCTTCCAAGCAGCATTTTAAAAAGAAATGGCAAGGTGACAAAACATTAAAACCAGGGGATCTCAAGGATCCTCTTTCCAAAAGAAAGATTTATGGCTATCCTTGCCTCTCATTTCTCCCTCTCCACCTTCCTCAGAAAATTACAGGAAATCCTTCCCTATGTCTTCCAGTTTGGCAATCAAAAATATCAGACTTTTGGGTGCTAAGTATCATAGAGCACTGATGCAGGCTCCAGTGGGCATCACCTCCGTCCATCTGGAATTCCTCAGCCTTCAAGGGACTAACATCTTCTTTTGCTCCAGATCATTTCAGAACTTTAATTTCAAGGGGGTGTAGAAACAGATCCAAGTGTCCAGTGGAGAAAATGATTTTATTCTTGACTTTTCCTTCTTCCCAGAAACAGAAGTTTTTTAAGGCCCATTTTAGACCTTTCCAAAGTGAATCATTTTTTTTTTCTCATTTCACAATTCAAAATGTTGACTCTGCAGACTCTCTTTCCTTTCTTTTTCTCATATATTCCTGGTTACCCTGAACCTGAAACCTTTGAGATTGCATTTTCCATTTACTTCTTTACCCTTTGGTCTGTCTACCACCCCAGAGTCTTCACCAAGTGCCTTGCCCCAGTCATGATTTATTTCAGGCTTCAAGACATATGCATATAGCCTAACCTGGATGATTGGCTGATCTCAGCAGCTATCAGAAGACACTCTCACATCTTCACAGTTCACCATGAAACTTTTCAACAACCAAGGCTTGTCACCAAATTAAAAACAAAATCATTCTTGATTCCTTCTTACATGATAACTTTCTAGGATATCTTATTGACATCTCTCTGATTACAGCTTTTCTTCCTCAAGTAAAAGTGCTTTCCTACCATCATAATTTCTTCAGTCTCATCAGAAAATATCTGCAACAAGAGAAATTGTAGGAATTCCGGGATTATATAGTCTTGTCTATCCTTATGATTCCATTTGCCAGATTCTATGTGAGAAACAGTCAGTTGTTCCTAAAATCTTTTTGGGCCCAGCTTTCTCATCTTCTATCCTTTCCAGTTCAAGTGCTCAGTTTTGTAAGAAGGAATGCCTTTAGTGGGTCATTTAAGTCATAGTCATTCCAGGTATTTCCCTGTATCCCTTCTCAGTTAGTGGTCACAGATGCAAAAGGGAATGGTTTCTTAAGGTGTCAAGGTCTAGGGGATATGGGAGGTATAACTGATGGCCCTCATAAATGCCCTGAAAGCACCAAATCACCACTGATCTCCAGCACCCCTGTTAGTGATCATGCATAATACCACAGAGATGTGGTACATAAACAAATATTTGTACAACATCTTAACCCCTTTAAAGATCAGTGATGATTGCCTGGGCCATAGCAATCCAGCGTATTTTAATCCTGCAGGCAACCTGCATTCCACCACAGAACATAATATAAGACATATTTAGCAGATCCAGAGTAGACCCTCACAATTGTATGCCATACCCAGAGGTCTTCCTGCAGATAGTCTATCAACGGAGAACTCCCCAAATAGATCTATTCACTACCTATCTGAACAGACAACTAAAATGGTTCAACTCTGGGATACCTTGCAAAAATGCCAAGAAACAGATGCATTCTCACTCTTTTGGACATGGGTAATTCTTTATGCCCCCCCACCCACCCCGCTTCCTACAATTTCCAAAGTCCTTCAAAATTTCAGGAAGGACTTACCAGATATGCTACAGGTGACTCTCCTTTGGTCCATGCAAAATTATTTCTCCCTTATCATGCATCTGGCCAGGTATAATTACCAAAAAACTTCCTCATAGAGTAGCTTTGCTTACACAGGTCAACGTATCTTTGATTCATCCCCGTATCCAAGATCTCAGTCTAACTGAGGATAGAGAAATCTTCATTACCTGAAAGTACAAAGACAAATTAAATATAATTTGAACAAAACTAAAGAGTTTAAGAAATCAGATCAACTCTTTGCTTCATATGATGGTAAAAATAAGGATAAATGGTTTTCTCTTGCTATTTACTTCTGCTGCTATAGTGATGGCAAAAATCTTCCTTAGAATGTCAAACCTGATTCTGTTAAGAGTAGTGACCACTTCTGAGGCTTTCTGGAATGTGGATTCAAGATCTATTGTAGAAGCAGTTACTTGGTCCTCCGTTCACATTTTCACCGAACACCACAAAATGAATTCTATTTCCACTGCCTGCTCAAGCTTTGCTAGAGCTATGCTTCAGGGACTCCAGGACTCTGGTCCTTCTCCATCTGCTCTGTCTTCCTGAGCTTTGGGAATCATTCCATATTGTAATGGTTACTGCAACAATGTTCTAATGAAGGGCATAGTACAGTTTTGTAGTTTACTTACAGCAGCTGTTCAAATGGATCACTATTACAGTACTAGCATTCTCTCTCCATCCCACTTTTATTACCTTCCCTGGGGGCAGGGAGTATATTTTTCCATTTTGCTCTTCTGACATGACTTTACTTAGACCTTTATGCTTCAGTCTCCCTGTTTTGGGCAAAAAAGCTCTGGATTTTGGTGTGTCTGTACAGCCCTCTTATACTAACGGAGCCTGTCATGCTAAGGGCAAATATATGGCATGCAAAAAAAAGGAGCCTGAAGCTTTGTAGATATATCCCATATTGTGATGGCTACTGTAACAGTGATCTATTCAAATAGCTATTGTTATGGTAAGTAAACTACACAACTGTACTTTACTAACTATAATTTTAATAATGGATCAATATTAATGTAACATACCACTGAAACATTTCCCTTTGATGTTTATTAAATAATTCTTAAAGAATGTGGAAATTTTGAAGTATAGCAATGGAAGGTAGATTGTATTTCTGCATACTATTCAAATTTTCCTTGCAAAATGAATGAGATATATGCAAATACAATGAGGTCACTGATCATAACTGATTTGTTAATGTGCTATCAAAATGGATGAAGAAAGTTTCCTCAGGACCAAAACATGAGAGGAGAATTTCTGAAAGCCATTTTGAGAAAACATTAACATGCTGTTATGATTAATAATCCAATCATAATTCTTTGTAATCAGATGTCTTAGCTGCCGTGATATACTACAAGTTAAAAAAAATTGTAGAAGCACAAAGTGTCTAACAGCTTTTAGAGTTATAATTCTCTTTGCACTTCCACACAAATGGTCATCAGAAGAGAAGTACACTTGTTATCAACCAAAAACTTTAAAAGCTGTTAGATACTGTATTCTGCCACAAGTTTATTGTTTGAGTGGGACTGTGAAGTGTGTAACAACTTTCAGAGCTGCCGGCAGGGTTCCAAGCAATCAAAGATTTAGAAGCAATCAAAGATTTAGATATTCGGGGGGGGGTGGAATTTTAGATTTAGGGAGTGAACCGAGACTTACAGTTAGGGATGGGGAGTACAGTATAACTTTTAGGGAGCGATTGTGGATTTTAGGTTTAGGGAGTGGGATGGGGAGTTTAGTTTTCAGGTTAGGGAACAAGGACTCAGATTAAGAACTGGATGACTGAACTGATGAGAATTACAATTACCTTTCATCCAGAAAAAAGGAGGTCATTGTCCCACTGTACTCATCCCTCATTAGACCCATTATAGAATACAACGCCCCATTTGGTATATACCTCTCAAGACATCTGCAACAACTAGAAAGGCCGCAGAAATACCTCACTAAAAGAATCACAGGCCTAAAGCAGATGCCCTACACTGACCGCCTTAAAAAAACCCAGCTATACTCTGTTGCATATCGTCTACTCATAGGCGATCTCTGCTTAATATGCAAGGCCATGTCAAACCCAGAGCTGTTGGACATGCTACACTTAAAGAATTCCCAATCCCTCAGAGCCACACACTCCAGGGATCTAAACCTTGTCATCACAATAAACAATACTGTATAACTGTCCAAAGCTAACAACGATAGCAACAAAATAATCCACAGATCCAGAAGGAATAACACAGAGGAAGCAATAATACGTCCTTTTAATAAAACCACAGTTTGCAAACAATTGAAAATAATGTAGCATACAAAATTTGCTAAAACCTTATAAATTTGATTAAGCGCTTTCATCCACTGACATGTAGACTTCTTCAGAATCAATTAATCAATTAAAACATCACTATATATATACATGTTGGCGCCATTTCAAATTAATATTTAAAGTAACAAATCTCTATGTATTTGGTCTATTACATACAATACTATTATCAAAATAAAATCGAACCACTCATACACTACTATCCACATATATTAAAAAAACTTGTGTTTAAAACCTAATAAAATCTAATAAAATCTAAATACACAACATTGCCTAGGGTCTAATAAATAAGAAAGAATGAGAAATATATATATAATAATATGAATTCAGTTGGCTACTGCCTCGACTCAAAAGAATATTTTGGGCATGAAAAATCGCATTCCCGATAGCAGCAGGCTTACTGATAAAGATTTTACTTTTGATTTTTCCATGTATAATTTGGACGAAGAATCTAAACGTACTGGGACTAAACCTAAATGCTACATGGCTGGGAAAACGTATGCTTCTACGGCAGCCCACAACAATTCTCAACAAGGTACTGTACATTTGAGTTCTAGCCAGAGGGCTAGAACTAACATTAATATTAATATGGGCAATATAAAGGCTACGAATGGAGGTAGCAACAGATTGGACAATTTCATTACAGCTGATGTATGTTTTGATAAAACCAGTCACAATGACAATAGTGTTAATGTGAATGATGACGTATGTTATGGAACTTTGCGTGATTTAATTTATACAATGGGTAAACATCTCAATGCTATTAGAGGTATAAAAATTGATAACTCTTATTTGAATCAATGCCTAATTTTAAAATTGGTGCCTAAGGGTCTTAGATTTTTTAAACAACCAATGGGAATAGAAATGGATGAGCAGAATTGTAAGGAGTTCGGAATGCTCTTTGATAATTTTGGATTTGAATTTATTAAGTTATTAGTTAAGAAAAATGATGAGAAATTGTGCAAATATATTGATAAGGTGGAAAAACTAAACAAAATTATATGTGAAGATTTGTTATTTGAACAGTGGAAGAACCTTTATCAGAAACAATTTAGAGAGGCAGATCGCAAAGCTGAAAGCATTATAATAAGGAAACACAAGAAGATAGCAAGGGATCTGTATGATTATAAAAACGGAATGGTATATCAATGGAAAACTGGGAAGGCATTTATTAATGGAATGGAAGAGAATTATAAAAATGTGGAATATAGAAATGATGTATACAAAGGGGGTAAGAATTTTCATGGGGGAAGGGAACCAGCTATGAGAATGAATTGGCAGAAAAAATGGGATTGGAGGAAAAACAAAAGAGGGGACAGACAGGAATGGCACCCATATCCACATACAATGAGGGTTCTATATTAATTGCAACACCTGCTAGTAATAACATGGTATGTCAAGATGAGGGTTCTATGGATTGTCAAGGAAATTATAGTAAAGTAAAATATGCTAGTACTTATGGAATTATACATGAAAAAAATGAATTTAACATTTTTAATTATACTGATATGGAAATTAGTAATGAATTTTTCACACTTTTTTCTAAAGGTATGAAATTTGTTCCTAGTAACAACTTTAAGATAGTTGACAGTATTATAGAGCTTAAGAAATATCTTAGAAAATTAAATTTAGCTATTTATTATAACAATGCACCAAGGAAGATGGAAATTGATAAGTTGAAGAAAAAAAGTAAATTCATCCCCCCCCCCCCGGTAATCCACAAGTTACATTCTATGAGAAATTGGTGACACGTGATTTATATTTATTAAAAAATAGTATATGGGGGAATAAAAATAGGAATAAAAAAGGTAGAGTTTATAGTAACAACTTGAATAAGGAAGAATTAGCCCTTTTGGAATGTATAACATCTGATCAAACTATACGAATAATGAAACCAGATAAGGGGGGAGGGATAGTTATATACGATCAAGAGGAATATGTTAACAAAATGTATAACATACTAGTAGATTCGGGGAATTATACTACGGTTTCCATGAATGAGATCAATATAGGATATAGAAGAATAGATATGTTTTTAGAAGATATGTTATTAGAAGGGAGAATTAATGATGATCTCTACAATTATATGAAAGTGGATAACCCTATTTTAGCTACTATAATAGGAGTGCCAAAAGTACATAAGAACCATGTGGACCCCCCATTTAGACCTATCATAGCAGGGAGTCATTCTAAAACATTCCCTATGAGTGTGGTTATTGATACTTGGTTAAAACATATTTACAGCAAAATCCCCCATTTAATAAAGGATTCATGGATGTTTTTAGGAAACTTATCCCCGGAGTTATGGAAGGAGGGACTGGTCTATATATCTATAGACGATATTGATTAATTTTCTTGTATTCCTAAGGAGCAGGGTATGGACAGCTTTTACAATAGTATTAAACAATTTTCCAACTTAGACTGGGAACAATCATCTGTAATTATGGAATTAATGAGCATCATATTAGATTATAATTATATTTTCTTTGAAGGTGAGTTTTATAGACAAACCCAAGGTGTGGCTATGGGAACAGCGTGTGCTCCAATTTATACCAATCTAGTGATGCTAGATTGGGAAATGGAAAATGTCTTCAAGAGTCAGTATTATAAATACATTAGATTCTATACTAGATTTCTTGACGACATTTTTATTTTGTGGGATGGACAAGAAGAGATGATTGATGAATTTATAAAGTATCTTAATAATACCAGTCAGTTTTTGAAATTTACACACAATTATAATGAGGAAGGGTTGTCCTACTTGGATACATATATATCTAGCAATAAAGAAGGATTTGAGTCACGAATATTTAGAAAAAATACCTTTTCTAATAATTATCTGGAATTTACAAGTAACCATCCTTTTAAAACTAAAAAAAATATTTTTAAAGGACAGTGTATCCGAGCGGCACATATGACTTCAAGCTATAGAGGTATGTTAGATGAAATAGAATTTATTAGTAGGCTATTTATCAATAGAGGATATCCACCCCATTTAATTAAGGAAGTAAAAACATATGTTATAGAGGAATGGGGGAAGAAATATACCCCTGTATTGGGTAAACTATTGAAGAAAGAGTTAGTAATGGAGGAGGGAATGGATTATAAAAGAGCATGTATTTTAGAATACTCACCCCAAACCCCACATATTAAGGATATTTTGAAAAAATATTGGAACGTGTTTTCTATGGACCATGAATTGAGGAAAATAGTTGGAGATGCCCCTATATTTGTTTATAAAATGGGATTGAACCTAAAACATATATTAGAGAGACCCAAGAGGGTGGAAGAGATATCCTTGTATCAAGGGGGTACGCGTAAATGCGGAAGATGCGCCTACTGCCCGGTTATTTTAGAAGAGGATGGAATAGTTCTGGATAAAATTAATAAAACCAAAATATGGTTTAGAAGAGGGAATTGTAATACTAAGTATGTTATATATATGGCAAAATGCTCCACATGTTTATGTTTTTACATAGGAAAAACTGAACGTATGTTTAAGAAAAGGATTTATGAGCATTTGTATGCCATAAAGAAGGGAGATAATACTAATGCATTAGCCAGGCATATACAAAATACAGATAGTACACATATTTTTAGATTTGCCATATTGGAGACGGTTACAATGAATATGAGAGGTGGAAATATGAAAGCATTGTTAACTGAGAAAGAGGCCAAATGGCAAATTTTAACGGATGCATCAACTTTTCCAGGATGTAATGATTACATTGCATTAAAACCGTTTTTGTAAAATGTGTATTATTATGTACAGGAGTTATTACAATATAAATTAACCTATTGCCTAAGCAGCTATATTTAAGCAAGTACTGTTGGCCCAAAATAATTGTGTATGTTATGTATTTATTCATAAGTATAAAGATGGTATTTTTACATATTTTAAACATCTATTATGTTACCAAGTTCCCTGAAAGTGTTGAATTTTATAGAATTAATATTGTTTTATTTGCCTCTGATCTATTCTATTTTATTTTATTATTTTTTTATATATATACATATTTACAAGGGTATTCATGAATTCATATTATTATATATATATATTTCTCATTCTTTCTTATTTATTAGACCCTAGGCAATGTTGTGTATTTAGATTTTATTAGATTTTATTAGGTTTTAAACACAAGTTTTTTTAATATATGTGGATAGTAGTGTATGAGTGGTTCGATTTTATTTTGATAATAGTATTGTATGTAATAGACCAAATACATAGAGATGTGTTATTTTAAATATTAATTTGAAATGGCGCCAAAATGTATATATATAGTGATGTTTTAATTGATTAATTGATTCTGAAGAAGTCCACATGTCGGTGGATGAAAGCGCTTAATCAAATTTATAAGGTTTTAGCGAATTTTGTATGCTACATTATTTTCAATTGTTTGCAAGCTGTGGTTTTATTAAAAGGACGTATTATTGCTTCTGCTGTGTTATTCCTTCTGGATCTGTGGATTATCACAATAAGCAAAACATGCTAGAGGGATAAGTTCCTGACCCAGAGACTCTCCAGACTCTGGAATAGACTGCCCATACATGTCAAGCAGAGCACTTCTTTGGCCCTCTTCAAAAGGAACCTTGATGAATGGATGGGAAAAAGGAAATTCACCCCGGGGATCACGCCAGTCACCCTGCTAGACAGGGGTCCAGGGAAGTAACTAGTGTGGGAAGAAATAGCCAGGGAATTGTTATGGCAAGGCTTGTATAGGCCCTAGGGCCGATAGCCTAGTACTAACCTATGAACCTATGAGCCAGTGACAGAGAGCAAGTATGTTATGAGCTACTACCATGCAAGCATTTGTAGTAGACACCTTCAGCTGTCTTATATAATATAAATCTCTAAACAGTATTCTCTCCTATAAAGCAACCTCTTTTAAATATACAAGCTCCTGTGCACATCTGAAACCAGTAAGAGACTACCTTCTTGCACTAAAAAAGTCAACATTTTTCCATATAGGAAATTTCAAAATAAAGCCATGTGCATTTCATTTAAATGAGTTTCTTATGCCATATTATGGTAACTCGGGTCTCCCCTGAAAAGACGCCACTAGCCTAGAGGGACTAACCTGAACATAAAGGATAAAAACAGTCATTCCACCTGATAGAGAACATTTTTATTGTGCTAAAATGATATCACTGTAAAGATGACACATACACACACAAACACACAGAAAGAGAGTCTGTATTATGAGACATGGTCAAATGTCACCTAAACATTGACAGGTGAGACTTACAAATATATAACTGCACTTACTTCAGAAATTCAAGTTTCAAAGTATAGCATACCAAGATATCCATTAGCAGTATGATACTACTCTTGCTTAAGTAACTGTTTTGTAACTTCTGATTATGAGGTTTCATGAGATGTTTATCATATTGATCACTGCTGCAGTAGCCTTAGCTATATGTGTTATATCCTGTCAAGGATATAACAGCTGGGCAACTTCCAAAGCTTCAGGGCACCTTCCACATGACCAAACTGTCAGGCAGGTCGAGCTGAGCTAACAGACAAGTTTGGGTGCCAAGTCATTCAAAGATTTACTGCCACTAAAGAGTACATTCTTCTAAGGCTTTCAAGCCAGGAGAGGCATTGCAAGAAGGTTAAATGAGAGCAGTAACTTGTGAAAGATCTGTGATTGCAAACTTTTCTCTGTCAGAAAATAAAATCAAAAAATTAAAATCTTAATGTGAAGAATTGGTAAAACAAAAGCTATAGTAATGTTTTATATTGAGCTGTGGCTGACATATAATTTGCTTACATTTTGCTGAACAGTAATAGCTTATGCTGTAGTGTTATTAACTGTAACTGTACATATTAATGAAAAGAAGCAAGTTAGATGTTTGTTACTGATTAGAACAGTTTGAAAGAATTAAGAATGAGAAACTTAAAGTGGAAATTAGTAGCTGCTGTGTGCTGTGAGTTGTCATCTTCACATGCAGTAATCAAATTCTAGTAGGTTGTGAAGCTTATATCAGAGTGGCAGTTCACAATGGCTAAAAACACACTCTCAAATTAAACAAGCAGGAATTATTTTATATATAGTCAATGTTGCTTGTAATTTTAGAATTAATAAGAAGACTAAACATGCTATAAATATGTATATGCAGAAGGAATGAAATATCTACAATTCAAGGTTAATAAAAGAGCACTATCATTAAGTTAAGAAATATATGCACATACTGAAATCTCTAATAGAGAGCTGATGATTAAATAGCTCTTCGGTGGGAAATTTTAGAAATACAAGATATAAAGAATAAGGTACAATATTAGTGGGCAAATAAGACAGAAAAATATATTTAAATAAACTGCTTATAAGACAAGACTTGTATTACATATACCTGCATGTGACAGAAATGTGAATGTAAAAGATCTCATATAATTTACATAGAAAAAGCATACCAAAACATTGGAAATATCCTGAAAGCTGAAATTTGAAACTAGGTCATGTGAACTTTGAGGCTTTTTGCATATTGTATGTTATTAGATTCACTAATACTACCTGAAATAACACATTTCATAAGTCAGAGATGAAATTTGAGTGTTATTCTGTTGAATTAATACATCCATTTTGATAGAATGCAAAGCAGATTTTTCAATATGTTTGAACCTGGGGAGAGAGAATGGGATTTGAATTAAGCACTTTCTAACTTTCGAATACAATACAGACTGCAAATTTTCATTTTGACTCCATAGAAATATCAAGACATTCTCTTTGACCCCAGTAATGTACTTATTTTTATGAATTAGTTTAATAAGCTAAAGATTTTTTTAAATTAATTCAGAGCTTTTGTTAGATCTAAAAAAATGTGTGCATCTTTTAGCATGATGAATATATAAGTGCATATTTTTCCTTTTGCATATTAGTTTAGTATGATAAGATTACCTGTCACCTGTAAGTTTACAGTTATCTTTATCTCTTCATGTCCCACTTTGTTTTACTTATTTAGAGAGTTAGGTATAATTATGCTGAATGAGTGAATTATTTAAGAATATTTAATGGATAATTTATACAATTATTACATAAACAGGTGCATAGTACACTATTTGTTGGATTATTTAATATTTGTGATTGTACAGCATTATTAAAAACTTTTATGTAGCAATGGGGGAATAGTTTTAAATGGCAAAATATATAACTGAATTAATAGTCTGTTATTATGTTTAACTTACAGATAATATTTTATTAATTATTTGTAAGTCATTGTAAGCCGCAGTAGCATTTAGCTAGTTTTTTGATGAATTTTTAGGTATCGGTAGGTAGAAAGATAGAGTATAGTAGTTTATCTATTCGATAGGCAAAAAAACCTTGACATCCATGGTTGGTTGTGTTTTATTGGTAATGTATACAGTTACAGTTGTAGACTTGTTTTTGTTATTTACAATTTTTAGTAGTTTAGTTTGTAGAAAGGAAGAATTCAAAAAATATGGAACGTTAAGATAGGGGTGGAAGAATGCATTAGAGTCTTCTATACAATTAAATTAATACGATGGATAAATCTGTACTATTATCTTTTAAAATAAATCTTTTTAAATACACAGTATAGCTAATATTAATCTATTATCTGTTAATGTAAATTAATTAAATAAAGGCAACAAAAGGAAATCATTAATGAGATATCTAAAATTAAATAGAGAAAACATTATACTCTTTCAAGAGGATTACTTGATAGATAAAGATATGCAGTATTTAAATAATTTAGGTTATGAAATCATCTGCTTCTTTTAACAAAAAGAAGAGAGGAACTGTTATACTTTGGAGGAAATCTACTGTAATGTCTAAGGTCATGGAATCCATTAATGATCCCAAAGGAATATATACATTTGTAATAATTAAATATACTGGCAAATGCTATACACTAGCTAATTTGTACTGGATCCCTGGAATAGGTGCAAGAGTGACTAAATATCACTTAAAGTTACTACAAAGTCATTGGAAGGGTAGTTGAATTATAGCAGGGGATTTTAACTGTATATCTAGTATAGAAGATAGAAGTGAACAGAAGATGGCTAAAATTCTGGGATCAGCTAAAGCACTAAAGAGATGGATACTTTAGTTGATTTAATAGTAAAAGCAGAATAATAGTCATTATTCTTCACTCAATATTCTTATGTGGAAGGCATGCAAATGAGAAGATAGGATTTATTCACCTACAGATTTACTTAATAGAGTGAATTATTTCAAAACTATTCCTTGTCCTTTATCTGATCATAACGCATAAAGCATTAATATATTAATGGATATAAGGAGATTTCAGATTATTTAAAAAATCCAAGTACATATGATGCAATTAAAAGAATTTAAGAGTTATCTTAATAAATCAACATTTTTTTATCTTTAAATGACAATGGTCAGGTTAGCAAAGTCATACTATGGGATTCCTAAAAATACATATTAAAGATAGAATGGGAAGATGAGCTAGTAATAAAATGAAAGACTGGGATAAAGAGTTGTTAGAAATACAATATAAAATACACAAAGTGAGGTTTGAACAACAAAAAATTAGATAATATTTGAGTCATTAAAAAATTAATGACAAAATATCAAACAGTTTTAATGCATAAAGAGGAGACAGCTTTAGAATAAATAAAATTGCACAGTTATGAGATGACTTCAAAAAAAATCTACATAGATTAGCTAATAGAAGTAAGATGTTTAGCAAAAAGGCACAAATCAATAATAACCAAAATTTTCACACTAATACGATTACTTCAGACATGGAAAATGCTTAATATTTTTTAAAAATTCCATGAGGATCTTAATAAAGATAAAAATAATAATCCTGAAGACTACAAAATTGACAAGTATTTAAAGAAAAATGTTACTAATAAATGTAATGGCAACAAATATCTCTACTGAATAAGTCTCTTACCTTAATAGAACTTAAAGAAGCTTTAAAAAGCTGCATTGTTAGATGGTTTAAGTATGGAATTGTATGGCCTGCTCCCATTAAATATTTAAGAATTACTGAGTGACTTTTTCAAGATAATTAAGAGTGACAAAATAATTCCTCCCTCATGGACATTTTCTGTAATTTCACCTATACTTAAACAATGAAATGATAATAAGTTAGTTTCCTCATGTAGACCTAGTTCATTATTGAATTCAGACTATAAAATATTTACTTCCATCTTTGCCACAAGACTAAGAGATATAGTACATAAATTAATGGATAAAGGTCAAACAGGATTTATAGTCAATAGATTAATGTATGATAATATAAAAAGGGTAGTACTATCTTAGGTTTAGCAAAAGGAATTAACAAAAATTTTGCCCTAATTAGCTCAGGTATCCAGAGAGCTTTTGATTCTGTAGACTGGAACTATTTGCTTAAAACTTTAAAGCTTTTGCATTTCCAGAACAATTTATTTGAATATTAAAAAACTGTATAGAGACTCCAAAGCATATGTTAAAATTTGATCTTACATTTATCAAGGATTTACTTTAAACAAAGGCAGAAAGCAAAGGTGTCCCTTGGGCCCATCTACTATTTACATTAGTTATCAAACCCTTGGCTAATAGTATAAGAAGCAATGAAAACATTGATGGATTCTCAATAAACAAGTATTGTCAATCTAAAATACAGCTTTTTGCAGATGATATTTTGCTAACAAAAGAAGATTTAAATTCTTCAATTGAAGAAATAGATGAGGAAACTGAAAAGCTGAGGAAACTGAAAAGCTTCAAGAAGCATCATTGCTGAAATTTAATAATAATGAAACTGAAACTTTAATGTTAAATCAATTGCTAGATAGAAGTTGAAAGACAAATATAAATATAATTGGGAAGGAAAATAACTAAAAAAATAGCAAGATATGAGTAAAATTGTTAATAATTTTGAAAAAATGATACTTGTTAAAAAATGGAATGAGTGTTTTTTTTTTTTTTTTTACTTTTGATGATAGGCTAGTACTTATTAAAATTATTATATTACCCAGAATTATATACATATTGCATTCAATAGCTTTAATACCTGACAAAAAACCTTCAAAGAAAATGGAAAAAAATGTTAACTTCATTCTTATGATAGCCTACAAATTAGAGAAGTGCTTATAAAAATTATATAAGATTATGGGAGTATGGTAGTATTGGCTTCACAGTGTAGAATCTTATTCTAGTGCTGCAAATTTTAACTCTTACTATACTCTGGATAGACTCACCTTACATTAGTCAATGGTAAACCATTCAGGAGCAGATTTTATTAAATTCATATAAGTTTATCAAATACAATAAATTAGACATATGTAAAAATCCTTTAATCTTGTTAATAAAATTTACCTTAGAAGGAAAGTCATTTCAGTGGTTAGACTCTGCATATATGAAATCAGTTCTTAAAACAGTTAAGAAATATGTTTTTAAAACTCCATTAACATCAAAATGGAAATTTTTGTCCTTTCCCACTGCACACACTTTTATATTTAAAGAAACTCAGAACAATGTTAAAATGAATTTACTAGAAAGGAATGGATTAGTATTGTGGTCTGACTGCTTTGAAAAAGGTAAAGTTAAGTCACCAGAATATTTAATGAAAGATTATAAGTTTGAGGACTCTGTTAACCAGTTAATATTATCCATCAGTAAGAAATTAAAAATGAATTTGTAGATAATATGAGTGAAGAGGAACAGAACACTATTCCCGCATTATATGAATATATGAATACTATCATTGGGGGTAAATTGACCTACAAAAGAAGCTTGTCCAAGTTATATAAGTTAATTATAAATAATAATAATTTTGCTGCAAAATTCTGTAACTTTTTTGCACTGGATTGAGTGACACAATAGATAGTAAGAATAAAACTTTGTTGCTTACATCAGTTAGTCAAATTTCTTCAGGTTTATACTGGAAAGTTTGTATGTGGAAATATATACATAGAATGTTTGTTACTCCCTATAAAATCTCTAAGTTTAGTAAAATGACTTCTTCCGTCTGTTGGAGATGTAGTGAAGATATCAAAGCTGATTAGACACACGTGTTTATGGACTGTGAAAAATTTAATGTATATTGGGAAAAGATAAGCATATTTTTAATGGGTTCTGGTCTGATCATTTTCTTTAACTAGCTCAATAATACTATTGAATGTTCCACTTCCTTTATCTGTAAAAACCAAACAACAAAAACTGTACTGCAGTCTCTTGGCAGTAGCTAGAAGAGTTATTATAAAAAACTGGAAATTGAATTCAGTTCCTACGTTCAAAATATTTTTAAATTTAACACTAATACTATGTAAAACTGAAAAAGACGTGATCAAAACAAGATCTATCAATCAGACTTTTAGTGGTTGGGATAGCCTTGAACTGTTGCTATTGAAATACCAGGACTCTTAATGTGTTGACTGTATAAGATTAGTTTGATAATTCAATGTATTCCTAACATTGTAAAACAGTATGTGGTGTTGAATTTGTTCTTCTCTTTGTCTTCTTCTTCTTTCGGCTTTTCCCAGTTAGGGTTCACCAGAGCAGATCACTTGTCCGCTAATGATTGTCAGTAGAGTTTTATGGTGTCAAGTTGCCAGCCCGGTGCCCAACCTTCCACAGAAAGCACACACATGCACTCACACCTAGGGCCAATTTAGAGTGTCCAATCCAACTTTGGGATGTGTATATATTGTAAATATGTGAAATTAATAAAAATGTTCTTTAAAAAAATGGATCAACAATCGGCTTGGTGCTGTTCCTTTGCTGGGCAGATAAGTTCCCCTTAGGGAAAAACCTTCCATTTTCTAAATACCGTTTGTGTTTTATCACTTTCTTCTTCAAAAAAGTTATTTTAAAACAAGGAGGATTGTGTTTTAACAGACTGCCATGAGACCTTATTGTACTTTTAAACACTTTGAGTAAAGTAAATGAAAACTGTTTTTGTTCTGTTTATTTTACATTTTTGGGGGGTTGGCAATGTGGGTTTAACATGATTTTTGTTGTATTTTTCTGTGAAAAAAGTGATTTTTGAAGAGTTGTAATAATTATCATATTTTTTGTCTTCCCCTGGAAAGAGGCATCATTTTCAGCTTGACTATGAAGCAAACTACCTGTCCCACAGTCAGTCTTTATTCCAGCCACAGACAGAAAAAATTAAACAAACAGCCTTCACCACCACAGCAAGCTATCAATTTGCCTTAGTCCAGGTGGTGACTCTGCTGTGGCCATTTGATGTACCTCAGACCACGCATCTTTTATCCCAGATCCCTCTGGTACAGCACCTACAACCACTATGGTCTGAGAGTTAGCCACATCCTCTGTGGATCTTGTGGTCCCCTCAGTGGGCAAGAGACAGTGACTGTTGTCAGTCTTTGGAGAGGGAAAAGGGAGGACTTCCCTGTTGGGAATGCTGTGCCCATCCTTGGAGAAGCTGATGCTGCCATTACTAATACAGTTGGTCCCACCTTTACTGTCAAAATGAAACAGAAAACTAATGTGTCTACTCATCCTCATCCTCAAATTTTCTTAGGCAGGAGAATTTACAGGGGTCTGGTTCAGGGTTTAATTCAGGCTATTGAACATTCTTGTAAAGTAGTTTCAGGCAAAAGAAAGAGGGATACATTTTTTATTTATTTATTTATTTAACATTTGTTTACCGGGAAAGTCAAACTTGGAACAAAGCCAGTTTTCATTGGCGGCCCGAGGATTAACGGTCTAGACGCATATCTTTGTAATGTCAGAGGAATCTGGAGTACCCGGAGAAAACCCATACAAATGCAGGGAGGACAGGCAGACTCTGCACAGAAGGCACTCCAGCTGAGAATCAAACCAGAGAGCTTCTTGCTGTGAGGTGACAATACTACCTCTGCACCACTGCACCGTTCAGTTTTCCTTTTCCTGAAGAAATTCAAGATTCTGAATCAAACAGGGAAATGAAGGAACAGTTACAGGGTTTTCACCTCGGATGTCTGATTCAGACTCAGAGGAGAGGTCACTTTTTGATTCCATCTGTGGGGGTTTCTCTTTCTCTGAGACTATTGCTAGAATGTGCCAGTGTTTTCAGTAGGAGAATATTGAGGTTTATCAGTTCCTCAAAAAATACAAGTTTTTACAGAAGGAATTTTCAGAACCTACACCCATTCCTCCTGTTCTGTCTGCTTTATAGGATGTGTGTTTTACTTCCTGCAGTTTTCCTGACAGTCAGTCAGCTGCTCCTAAAAGGCAGATATGATGTAGAAAGTTCTTCAGTCTTTTAAGTGTTTAAACATTCTTCCCAAACCTGACCCAGCAGCTATAGTTTTAGTTGATCCCACAGCTGCTAAACTCTTGATTAATTCCATCCTACTCATTCTAAGGATGGAAAATTGTTAATAAGTACAAAGAAGAGGTGTATACGTCTGCAAATTTGATTTTCAGAATTTTGAAATGTTAGGCTCATATGTTAAAGTTTGTTCTGACTAATTGTGAAAGTATAAGGAATGTTTTATCTGCAGTTTCTTCTTCTGAGGAAAAATCAGCTTTAAATAATTTTATTTCTTCTATTGCATAGGTCACTGCTCATTGGTTACAGTGTGTGTGTATGACTCTGGTGGTACTTTTTCCAGGACTATGGCCACTGGTACTGTTTTGAAGAGGTGTGCATGGTTGCATTCCCATAACATCCCAGATGATGTTATGAGATGCTAAATTTCCCTTTGGGTAGAGATTCAGTTTTTGGCCCCTCTGCTGCAGAGG
Source organism: Protopterus annectens (assembly GCF_019279795.1). NCBI lineage: Eukaryota > Metazoa > Chordata > Ceratodontiformes > Protopteridae > Protopterus > Protopterus annectens. The sequence goes on from NC_056745.1 coordinate 978,242,141, forward strand.
TAATTAAAAAGTGTGATGAAATGGGTAAGCTGATCTATGGAATCTTACAAGATTTGTCAGCTCTCCTTTTCCAAATTTTCTCAGGGATTCTCTAACTCCTTATCCAGTTTTGGCAAAAAGCAGAATAAACAGCCTCAACCAAATATAGATAAACAGGTATTCAGGAAGAAATAGCAAGGGTTTTCAGAAAAGAAGCCTCAAACCTTCCAAAGCCAAGGACAGTGCAACAAATCTGTATAATTACTCAAAAAACCTTGTGATCCTCTCATATCCTGGACCCTTTATTCTTCCAGAAAGTCTGAATCTCCATTTTTTCCTTTGGTAACAGATAGTTTCAGACAAATGGGTTCTAAGATCATTCATCAAGATTACAGATGGCAATGGGAGGAAATCCCTCTTTTCCAGGGGGTCATTAATCATCTTCCAGATCAGACTCTTTTGTTTCCTCCAGTTCTTCATCACATGCTGACCCAAGGAGTAAAAGAACTAATTCCTCCTTCCCAGGTGGTGAAGTTTTTTTATTCAAAGATGTCCTTAATGCCAAAAAAGAAAGATTCTTGGACACCATTTCTGGATCATTTTTCCCAAACCTGGTTGTGATAGTGCCCAAATTCAAAATGATGTCACTTCATAACCTGTTACCTCTTCTTCCTCTTTCAAGTTTCCTGGTAACACTCGACTTAAAAGGTATTTATCATTGCATCTTTATTCATCTAGACTTCAGATATTTTTTAAGGTTTTGTGTGACGGGATCAAGTTTATGTTCAGCCATCAAATGGACAAAACATAGACCGGCATGTCTCATCAAACATGCTGTTCATCGAGCTGTACGAGTAAGATCACATTACAGTGGGGATCAGGAAATTTGCCCTGTCCCCACTGTAACATGATCTTGAAGTTGATATATATAATTAGTGGGAGGGTGTGGGGGTGCAGTCCCCCAGATGAAGAGTTTCACAGAATGGCATTCTCGATGTAATGCCATTTCATGATTTTTTCCAAAAACCCAACTGGATCAGATTACCAGTTCTCGGCCTTACCCTTTGGACTATCCACTGCACCAAGAGTGTTCATAAAGTGTCTAGTTCCAGTTATAACTCATAGCAGACTACAGAGTATCCACATTTTTCATAGGTTCATAGATTCATAGTTTCATAGACGTTTGCTAGGCTAACAGCCCTAGAGTCGTTACAAGCCTACCCATATTTATCCCGAGTTGCCCCAATTGCCAGTGGGTAGGTGAGTGAAGGGTCTATGATAGTTAATACCGACTTCTTCTGTCCAGGAAGGACATTGGCACCACCTAAGGAGTGAATGTGAGGTCAGCTATCCATTGATTTAGGGTGTGTTTGAAGAGGGTCAGGGAGAGGCTCTGTTTCATGTGAATTGGAAGCTTGTTCCAGAGAAGTGACAGTCTCTTGGAGATGCAACTATATCTCCAGCATGACCTGTTCATGTGAGAGGCTAGGTTAAGATTCCTGGGGCAAGTGACCCTTGTGCAGTTTGATTTACAAATGTGTAGCCTCTCCATATTTAGATGACTTGCTTATCTTTGTAGAGTCTTTTTCAAAGTATCAGGAATCTCTATCTTGGGTAAGATATCTGTCACAAAAGCTGGGATTCCAAGAGAGCATGCAAAAGACTTTCTTGACTTATTTGCACAGGAGTGTGTCTCTCAGATGTCAACTATTCACCTTAATTTAAAGAACTTCTTTTCCACAGGAAAAAACAGATCTATATCTAGGTCCATTTCTAAGGTCTTCCACTCAGACTTCAGTCACTGCTAGGGAATACCACAGTATTTTGGGTCTCATGGTTTCTGTGATTCTCATGACACATCTGGCAAGACTCTACATGAAAAGGAGACTGCCTGGATTATAAGATCTTAATTCCTTTTAGACACGTTTACTGAAGACATGCAGCAGGTTCTAATGGAGACAAGAAAGCCTGCTACTAGAAAATCATACATTATCAAATGATAGTGTGTCCTAAATAAATTAAGCCAGTTTCATTCTTGGGTATCTCATCATACCCCAGACTTTATCTCTGTAACTGAAACTTGGCTTATACCCCAAAATCAAGATATAGATATTCTTCCTCCTGGTTACAACATACTTCACCATGACCACTTAAAAAAAAAGGTGGTGGTGTTGCCATAGTTTACTCTAATAACCTCACTCGCTCCCATCCTAAGCAACCAGTTCCCTCCTTTATACCTGCAGAAATACTAGTAGTAAACCTAAAACTTAATGACTATACTATCATAACACTAGTAGCCATATATATCCCACCAGGGGACAACATTCCCCTACTGGATAATATGATTTTATATATCTTCCCAAAATATCCCTAATGAAACCATCCTTCTTGGGGAGATAAACATTAATTGGCTGAACCTCTGCAAACCAAACTCTCCCCAACATATAAATCTCTACAGATTTACACAACTAATCTCTCAACCTACCCATACTACTAATTCTCATTCCTGCGACTCCCTGATAGACTGGATACTTGTTTCTAATCCCAACAAATACCATAATCCAGAAACACTACCAGACTCCCTGAGTGAACACTCTCCTATAAAAGTGCTCAGATATACCCCATCTCTTTAAACCACATTGGCTTATCACCTGCCGCAAACTTTTCAGCTTTAACCCTGACATGTTTAACACCCTCCTCTCTAGAATTAACTGGAACTTCCTTAAACAGCTCCCACTAGATGACGCAGTAAAAGCCTTCAATTCAACTTTCAATGGCATCTTAAATTCCCTAGCTCCACCCAGAAAAGTACGGACAAAAGCAAAAACCTCACCTTGGTTATCTAAACACACCCATACCGTTATGAAAACCTGAGATAGGGCTTGGAAAAGATGGGTACAGTCCAAACTTCCAGCAGACTTGCAAAAGTACAAGGAAAAAAAACTCATCAACAAAGATAAAAAAGATTTCTATTACAATCCCCCAACAACTTTAAAATCTGATCCAAAGAAATTCTGGAATGCTATAAACCAGATTCTACATCCTGGCAACCTGACCTCACCAAACCTATGTCCTGACAAGTCATGTGAAGAAATTGCCAACACAAGTAACACCTATTTCATTGAATCCATCTCCAATCTATTTAACCCCAACCCATCTAACAGTAACACCTCTAACCTCCCTGTATCTTACTCAACTACTAGTACTAACTCCTCTACTGTCAAACTTGTTCCCACTAACTACATCAAAACTCTACTCTCTAAGATCAAACCATGCTCAGCATCTGCAGACAATATCCCTTCATATTTTCTCCAAACTTCTGCAAACTCCCTTGCCATACCTGTATCTATCCTAATAAATCACTCCGTCTCTGAATCTAAAGTTCCATCTATCTGGAAACAATTCTACACCCTCCCCATACACAAAGGAGGTAACTCCACAGAAATCTCTAATTTCAGACCTATTGCTATCCTGTCTCCTATCTTTAAAGTCCCTGAGAAATGCATACATAAGCAAGTTATGCAATATCTCACATGGGCTAAATTGCTCACACCTACACAGCATGGTTTCCGTCCCAAGCATAGCACCACCACAGCTCTACTATCCTTCTTCAACATTATATCCCTAGCCAAGGATGATCATAAATTCATATCTTGCCTATTCCTTGACCTATCAAAGGCTTTTGACACCATCTCTCACTCTCTGCTGCATAACAAACTCACAGACCTTAACTTCTCCCCCAGCACGATCTCTTGGTTCTCCAGCTATCTCACTGATAGTCGATGAGATGGGACTCAACACTATCTAACCCCCCTTCCAGCAAGAAAAGGCGCCCCCCCCCCCACCAAGGATCCATACTAGGACCTTTTCTTTTTAATATTTTAACCAACTCACTTGACTCCTCTTGTCCTCAGTCTATCATTGTCCAATATGCTGATGACTCTACAGTCATCACTATTGCTAACTCACCCTCTGAACTCCTAACTACTACCTAGATATCCTTTAACTCTGTAGAGACATGGCTCACAAATAACCAACTAATCCGCAACCAAAAAAAAAAAAAACAAAATTGCTACTCCTAAATCTGTTAACCATATCAAACCTACCTTCTTCATCACATCCCTAAACAATACCCCTATAGAAGTAGAATCTAGCACAAAACTACTCAACATTACCATTGATGATCAACTCAAATTTGATTTACACATTAATAATTGCATCAGAAAAACCCACCAGAAACTAGGACTTCTGTACAGAAATAAAAAAAATCCTCACCCCTGAAACTAGGGTTACTCTCTCTCTCTCTCTCATGCCTACCTACTACCTTGCCTAACCTACTGTTCCCAAATACTAACAAATCTGAACCAAGCTAGAATCAACCTACCACAAAATAGCCAGATTTGCTGCTCAACATACATATATATCCCACCACTGTCTCTCCCTAAAATACCTGAACTGGCTCGAATTACCACACCTGTTTCTTCAATCTCAGCCCCAGATCATACATACCATCCTAAAGCATCCTGCTTTCTGTCCAGCACTATCATCCCTCATCTCCCTCTTCTCCCCTATTGGACAACTACGAAGTGCAAACCAAGGTCTATTAACTGTTTATAAACCCAAATCTATGACAGGGTCCAACTTATACAGCTACCACCCCTCCATTGCATGCAACAAACTCCCACTAGAAATAAGGAACCTTACACACCCTAAACAATTTAAACTAGCCACCAAAGACTACTTCCAAAAACACTGGACCTGCCACTGCATTAACCCTCCCTGACCTCAACCAACTAAACAACCAACCAAACTAGTCCTGTTTATCTATTTACATTCTGTTGTCCTTCTATGTTAACTCACAAACCTTGTCCTTTATTCTCCTTATTAATTTTAGATTAGTTAAGGTTTTAGAAACTTCAACTTTTTGTTTCCTATGATGCTATTGTTTATTCTACTTATGTTTATATTTACTGTATAATTCTGGCAACTACTTAACGTGATTTGTAACTTATTCACTATAACTCTAGTACTTCTTGCATCTCCTGGTGCTTTTCTCCCCAGGCCTCCACTGAAAAAGGGCATTAGCTCATTTGGACACTCCCAGTCAACAAATGTAAAATAAAATAAAAATAAATAAAATAAATGTTTTCTAGTTGATGTCAACAACATAAGCAACACCCATTTGTGGCTATTTGTTCTGTGGTTTTACAATATTTGTGTGAGTTACTATCCTATGGCCTTTCTTATTCCTTTATCAAACTTCATTTATCAGCCATTTCAGCATGTCTGCCCGTGGATCCTCCTAGTTCAATTCAGTCACATGTCAAAATGTTTTTGAAAGAGGTTATGAACAGGAAGCCTCCAAGTAAACCAGTGGCCCTTTCTTGGGATCATAATTTTGCATTAAACAAGCTAACACTTGCTCCATTTGAACCAGCTAACCTAGCTGAATTGACATATTAACATGGAAAACAGATTTTCATACCTTTGCAAGAATAGTGTCTGAGTTGCAAGCTCTTATACTGACTCACCTCTATCTCATTTTCCACACACACAGTTTTTTAAAGAACTAATCCTTCTTTTATGCCAAAAGTGGTATCCAAGTTTATTTTAAGCCAAACTGTCCATCTCTCTATTTGTTTCCTGTGTCAAGAAAGGAGATACTGCCAACACAGCTATCTGGAATTTTGTAAATAATTATGTCATTGATGAATATCGAAATCATTTGTGTAAGATGCTTGTGTTACAATTGTATTAGAATGGTATGTTATGTATATACCAAACTGCTGGTACAGAAGTGTGTGTTGAAAAGGGTTTGTAAAGTACTGAGCTTAAAAATGTAACTACAGTGTACCCTACTGGAAAAGAACAGAAATGTATATGCGCTGTTGCAACTGCTTAAATGTATATATTTTAACAGTGGAAACTGGAACACAGGGCTCTTTCTTAGGCCCTTACTTGTTTAGATTGTATCTTTCAGACCTACCTTTTTCATCTGAGGTGTTTGACAGTCTATTTGCAGATGACCTGAAATTGGGTAAACTGATTACATGTGTTACAGATAAGGCATGTCTGCAAAATAACTTGTCTAAATTGCCATTTTGGCACAGGAGAATAATATACTGATAAATACATCAAAAACTAAACATATGAGATTTAGGAGACATAAATTGAAAGGTGAATATTTAACACAGCACACAGTGATTGAAACTGTGGACTCATTTAAGCACCTGGGTATATGGGTAGATTCAGCTATGAGTTTTTTTCTAATCATATCAACCAATTGGTTAATGATAGTTATAGAACTATAGAGACAGAAAAATACAGCCAGTACGCAAGTAAATCCAGTGACTACAAAAATAAAAATAAACAAGTAAAATAGAAGTCACTGGAACCACAAACAACTGGCAATGAAGTGGTTTATTAGACTCAAACAACTTTTAAAACCATAGTTTTAAAAGTTGTTTGAGTCTAATAAACAACTTCATTACCAGTTGCTCATAGTTCCAGTGACTTCTGTTTTACTTGTTAGTTATAGAACTATAGGCTGTATAAAGAGATTTATAAAGTCTAGGAAATGAAAAATGATGAAGTCATTGTCTGTTAGTTACATTAGACCCAAAATTGAGTATGGAATAACAATATGGAAACCCTGTAAGAAAACAAGCATGAGTAAACTGGAAAGAGTACAGCAGAAATATACCAAGGGCATCCCACAGATGTGAAAATTTAAGTTATTATGAAAGACTATAATATATGAACATGTACAGTATTTCTTACAGATATCTAAGAGGAGATCTTATTCAAGTATTTAGGGCATTTAGAGACAACTGCCTCTAGGAATGTTTGCAGTTATCAAAAAGTACTAGCGAATCATCAGAAAACCTATGTAGAAGATTCTATAGGAATGAGAAGTGTACTAACTGGTTCTCTGACAGAGTAGCTGATGCATGGAACAGACTACCAAATTACATTAAAGCAAGTACTAGCTTGAATATTTTTAAGAACAGCCTGGATGCTTATCATGGGAACAAGTGTTTTGGTATATTGACAAGCTAGAAGGGCATTAATGCCCGTGCTTGAAATATTTGTTATGTGTGTATGTGTGTAGGAGGTTAACTTCAGAAAAAAAGCTGAAATTAAATCACTTTAAGGCAGCAAGGAGACACAGCGTCTAAAACCAGGGAACATTCTGCATTGTCTTGGAAGTGTTTTATTGTTTTATGACTTCCAGTCTTTGCCATAGATCTGAGGAAAAGCCTTTGTCTATGTATTTTTACAGGTAGATACTAAATGCTACCCACTGCCATCAATGGTTGTTTTGAGCCTGGGGACTGAAGTCAGATGACAAGAAGTGATGCCATTCTGCAAGTTATCCCAGCATTAATATTTGAGATATTAATTTGAGAACTCTCTGAGTGAGGCAGCATTCTGTATTCTGACTTGGACCTGACAACATCAAAGAAAACCATTCACCACAAATCTACCTTGCTCTAATAAGTAAGTTAGTAGAGAACAGTATACTTCTCGTAGATACAGTCAGGAATATAGTTAATCTTAGTTTAGATGTTTTTCTTTATTAATTTGAGACTGTCCTGCAAAGTTGTTTTAAATATTTCCTGTGGTTTTGAACTCTGATGTTACTTTGAACATACTTAGTATTGTCTTGTTCTTTTATTATTTATTATTAAATATATTTAAACGTTTCATTGTGACTGATCTTTGTAGAGATATTTAAGTTCTGAGAGCACTTGCATATTTATTTGGTGACATTGTGGGACACTCCTAATAGCCTTGTTCTTGGTAAAACTACCATTTGTATTGATAGTAACACTACACAGTAAGATTGGACACCCTTTGGTAAGGGCCTTAAAGTAGCTGATAAGGAGCTGGCTGGTGGCAGTGATAATTACCTTATAGTCTGAGCAAGAGGGGTCATAGCTGGTAAAGCTGTGCCAGCCTTTCCCAGATGTGTGTGTGTGTGTGTGTGTGTGTGTGTGTGTGTGTGTGTGTGTGTGTGTGTGTGTGTGTGTGTGTGTGTGTGTGTGTGTGTGTGTGTGTGTGTGTGTGTGTGTGTGTGTGTGTGTGTGTGTGTGTGTGTGTGTGTGTGTGTGTAAACCAAACCTCAAATGGTGTGTGTGTCAGCTACTTGGGCAGGGACACGAAGCACTGGTTGGACAGAGAGGGTGCTGGAGGTCTTGGCTTGTCCACTCAACCCTATAGCTGTGCCAGTGGGAGTCTTATTGGGGATGTGGAGAAAGAGGGAGAAACCAGCCCCAGACTGACTGTGGACTCTGTGTGCTCGTAATGGAAATTGCACTTGATGCAGAGAGCTGCATCTGGAAATACTGTGTGCGTACCTTGTCATCCCCCAATGTACATCCCCCACTGGTGCTAGTGATGAGGATTGAGGCTCCTTGATTACTGGTTCAGTGGTGGGGAATCACATACTGGACCAAAAATGAGGAAGAAAGGATATCCTACCTTGGATATCCACAGTTAACTCAGGCACTGTTTTGATAAAATTAAACCTTTCAAATCCTCAGATCAATTGCTCATTTCTTGTGAAGGTAAGAAGAAAGGATAAGCTATGTCAAAACAGATTATTTCCAAAAGGTCTTCTTTGGTTATTACCTTTTGTTATACTCAGTGTAACAAAACTATTCCAAGCAGGGTCAAGACCCACTCTACCAGGGCCTTGGCTTCATCTATGGCTTTTGGGAAAGAGTTGGATTCTAGAAGTATTCCAGAAGCAAATACTTGGTCCTCTGTACATACCTTTACAAAGCACTAAAAGCTTAATTCCTTCAATAGGTCCAGATCAGGCTTTGCTAGGACCATTCTTAAGGGGGTCCTGGACTCTCATCCTTCCATCTTCCAAATGTAGTAAGCTAGGGAAATCTCCCCATATAGCAAAAACTATTGCAGCAGTGATAATTTTGATGAACATAATACAGTTTTGTTAGCAAACTTACCCTAATAGTAGGTGTTTCAATGATCACTGCTGCAGTAGCAAATCCCTTCCCCCATCCATCTTGTTTTTTGGTGTGTTTTTACTTCAGGGTGTGGACATTTTTGTCTTGTTTGTTCCTAGTATAGTTCTTTCAGGGCTCAGCTTCTGTCTTTCTGTTGGCAAGAAAGTTCTGAATGACTTCACCCCCAAATGTGTCTTTTAATCAGCTCAGCTCAAGCTGCTTGATGGCTTGGGTGTGTGGAAGGTGTCCTGAAGCTTTGAAAGCTGGCCGGCCATTATATCCTTGGCAGGATATAACCCATATAGCTAAGGCTACTGCAGTAGTGATCATTTGAACATCTACTGTTTCTACTGTTATGGTGAGTTTACTTACACAACTGTCATCATCATCTCCTTTTGGCTTATCCCAGTTAGGGGACACCACAGCAGAACAACAGTCCGCAGAACAATTGGCAATGGAGTTTTATGGTGCCGAGTTGCCAGCCCGGTGCCCAACCTTCCACAGAAGGTACACACACACACACACACACACATACACACACACACACACAACACACACACACACACACACACACTCTCACCTAGGGCCAATTGAGAGTGTCCAATCCATCTACAGCATGTCTTTGGGATGTGGGAAGAAACTGGAGGACCCGGAGAAAACCCACGCGACCACAGGGAGGACATGCAGACTCCACAGAGAAGGCACCCCATCCAAGAATCAAACGGGAGAAACTCTTGCTGTGAGGTGGCAATGCTAACCTCTGCATCACCGCGGCTGCCCTCTACTTACACAACTGCACTTTACTAAATTCTACTTGTTTTTCCTTTCTGTTTTAGCTGGTCAGTTTACTAAAGTTTAAAGGAATGGAATGTTGCTATGGAATCTAGAAATTAAAAATTCTGAAGGGTTCACTGGGTTGAATAATTTCTCTGACTGCAGATGCCATTCTACATCTATGAGGTTTAGTTATTTAACAAGCTGTATAGTTTGAATAGCCATATCTGAAGAGAACGACAATATTCATGAAGGATTTTCAAATGCAATTTCATAAACATGTGTAATAAGAACTGTTGAGAGCATGTAATGTTTATAATTTGCTTATGTGTTCTTGTGATAACTTTGGAATTATTGTTTGCTATTGTTTAAGTACATTGTTCTTTTTCTTATTTAATGCAGTTTGACTTTCAGGGTTCAGCCGAATGCATTCTTTGCTTTATAAAGGAAACAGTCACATTTGTTACAGATTTTGTGAGATTTCCGGGGGTCTGACAGCAGCAATGGTTTTTGTCTGCCTCAAATATAAGGATGAATTAAGTTGACTCTTTTAATGAAATATCACAATTTAAGTTAGGGATGAAACAATCACCCGAATTTCAGAATTAACTGTCACATTTGGGAATAAGTGCAAGGACCGGGTGTAATTTGCCATGGGATCTCTTTATGCCATGAAGCATGCTGTGAAGCAGAAAGCCAAGTGTACTTCCAGCTGATCTATGTTGCTGTCCCATGACACAGAAGACCTTGAGCAGTGTTATCCCTAATATAAACTGGACCCACATTGTAACACTAAAATGATGCAGACTGTATTATATTCAGCTTTCACAATATCAGCAAATGTCATCGCAGCCAAGTCGCAATCTGCTTTTTGGACTCAAGTACCCACTTTATAAAACAAAGCATTTTAAATCAAGTAATTAGAAACATAAAAGTTACTAAAGAGTGAAACAAATCACTGTATTATGGTTTCTTTTTTCCATTTCCTGTATATTCTACCACATGTATGCCATCTGACATGCCTCTTTATCTCTACATATTGCAGTCCTATATTCTGTAACAGTTAGGGATATAATCAGTAAATATATATTCAAAAATTTAGTAAATTACATGAAATACTGAGCCAATAGAAAGTGTAATCAGTTTTCCATAAACTCAATTTACACTGTCTAAAATGGTGTCACACTCTAGAAAACACTGACTAGATTTAACATCAAGACAAGAAACAAATGGGTCTTATCAAGAAATGAACCTGTGCCTTCAGAGTTTCAGAGAAAACAACCAAAACTTTCTGTGAGTTTTGATAATCATATTCAAGTATTTCACATCCATTTTCACAGAAGCCCTTCAACCTCTGCAATATATATAAGGGATGATCTCTTGGAACAGGAGAAGATGTCAGCTTACTCCACTGGTGACATGGGTACACATGGGTACAATATTGGTCTTGACAGCGAATGACTGACCTGGAGGGGAGATGCTATGGTCATTACTCTGCATGTTTATTCAAAGACAGGAAGTAGGACTTACTGGAATGCTACTAACTAAAGGGATACCCATGGGAAGCTGAATGCATGGTGAGACAACAAAAGGAGGCAAGACTGTACTTCCCACAGTCCATGCATGCAGAAGTGCACAATTTCAGGTGCAGGAGCCGGGGTTTACTACCACTCAAGTACTCTGTGGAAGCAAAAGTAATAATAATAAATAAATAAAAATAATAATATTTCTAACTACTCTCTATCAAATCCCACTATACTCTCATCAAATTCTTTTCCCCTCAAACCTATACCCACTAGCTACATCAAATCCCTACTTTCTAAACTCAAACCTTGCTCAGCTTCTACTGACAACATTCCTTTCCTTTCAGTTAGCTGCTGACTCTCTTGCTCTTCCTGTATCTATCTTAATCAACCGCTCCATTTCAGAGTCCAAAGTCTCTTCCATATGGAAACAATTCTTCACTCTACCAATACATAAAGGAGGTAACTCCTCAGATATTACTAATTCTAGACCAACTGCCATCCTCTCTCCTCTCTCTAAAGTTCTAGAAAAATGCATACATAAACAAGTTATGCACTACCTACTCTCTGAAAATCTGCTTACCCCTACTCAACCTGGCTTTAGACCAAAGCATAGCACTACTACTGCCCTACTATCATTCCTTAATACTATAGCCCTTGCCAGAGATCTAACCTAGATCTGTTACAAATCCACAAACCTAAATTAAGAAAGGATGTATTCTCTATAGCTATAATCCTTCCAAGGCATGGAACAAGCTCCCACTAGAGATCAGGTCACTCAAGCTACTTAGTCAATTCAAGCTAGCCACTAAAGAATAAACACAACTTAAAAAATAAAATTTTAAAATACCACCAAGACCACCGATCCAAGAAGTAAGCAATTTTAATGAAACACTTAGCGCCTCGGCTTGCACAGCCTTCCAAGAGTAAACACACTACAAAACACCCTTTACTTAAATGCAGCATATTACACAAGACAATTAATCAAGTAAGCATACAATTTAAATCACATACTTCCAATTACATTCCTTGTTGAGTCCCTGAGGCTCCAAAGTACCATACTTTAAAATCAAGAGGGTTTCTTTTTTTTAAAAGTTTATTTTTTAAGGACACATTCACTTATACCATCTTGCAATTTTTCCAGAACACAACCCCTAAGAGAATCAGGATCAGAATTATGTGCTGTCATGAAATGGCTCCCAAGGGGACTCTCTAGTTTTTTTAGTTTTTATGTCCCTAATATGCTCCTGTAACCAAACCCTAAAACTCCTATAGTTTCCCCTATGTAGAACTTATTGCATCCGCATCTCAGTACATGCACTAGCCCCTCAGTATTACAACTGTATTCATACCTAGCTGTAAATTTAATACCATTAATATAGGGAAAATAACTCACTACATAATGACAGATGGAAAGCCATCACATAGAACAGTGCCATTATTTGTGCTTAAATTCTGACTAACATTAACATCTGGTAAACAAAACTGGTTATATACCAGAATATCAGCCACATTCCTAGCTCTTTTATATGCAATACTCACAAAGTCAGGTAATAAGTTCAATTTTTTATCCCTTAGAAACATGGACCTCAAACTATGTGCTTTTTAAACTATTTCCTCAGTTATAACATTATAAGTTGTCACTAAGAAAACTTTCTTCTGGTCCCCATTATTTCCAACTTTGTTGGTGGATTTATTTCCACATGTACCAACTTTATATTTCCCACTAACACGGGCATAATGGGAGTATCCCTGGGGGTTAGAAGAATACCTCATGTCCATGATTTTTTGTTTAGCTTCCCTAATCAACTGAACATCATAGCCTCTTTTAATAAACATATCTTCTGCTTCTGCTATCTCTCTTTCAAAGCTCATATCAAGGCTAAAAAGCCTATGAATTCGTAAAAATTCATTATAAGGCAGTACCTTGACCAAATGTTTGGGGTGACAACTACTCCCATATAAAAATACATTTCTATGTTCAAATTTCCTATGGAGACTAGTTGTAAATCCATCTAAGCTAATATCCAGAAAATTCACTTGTGGGCCAAGCTATATACCATCAAAGCTTAAGCCCATAGTATTAGATTGTAAGTCATCGACAAACCCAGGGGCTTCTGTCTAGCTTCCTTGACATAAAAAATAAGATCATCAATAAATATAAAATATAAAATAACTTTTGATCTAAAAAAATCATGTCTATAAACAAAATCATCTTCAAGTTTAGCCATAACTAAATTGGCATACATGGGGGTGAAAGCTGCCCCATAGCAGTGCCCTGTAATTGCTGAAAAATGTCTCCATTAAACATAAAAAAAATATTTTTCAAACAAAACATAACTAAATCTATCAAAAAATGAGACATGGGAGTGTCCCCCAAGAAAAGGAATAAGGCCTGAATCCCTATTTCATGCTTAATGTTTGTATAAAGACTTTTGACATCCAGGCAGAGCCAAAACATGTTCATATTCCAAACTTTCCCTTTTATTTTGTTCAAAAAATCCTGGCTATCCGTAATATAAGAGGCTGTACTCATTACATATTTCTTATGTAGCAGCGCATTTATGTTTTTCAAAAAGTACCTCTGTGCAGACACTATAGGTCGCCCACTAAGGTTAGTTAGACCTTTGTGTGCCTTAGGTAAACAGTAAAAAACTGCCATAGAGCAGTTTTCCACTCCAAACTTCTCCACATCCTTAGAGGTAAAATACCCCAACCTAAGACCTTTGTCTAACAACAGTTGGTACTCCTTAATAGCTTCAAAGTAATCAGAAACATCACATTTTCTATAAATTTCCACATTGTTCAAATGTTTATAACACATCCGTAAATATTGTGTAAAATGCATGATTACTATCTGGTTGCCCTTATCAGATGGTTTAACCACCCATCTTCTGTCATTACCAAATTCCAACAGGGCTAGCCATTGCTGCTTAGTTAAGTTAAAGCATATATTGGACTTATTTTCTATGCAAGACCAGTACATTTATTCAACCTCAAAATTAAGTGTAGCAAAATATCCTTGCAAAGTGCTGTTTAGAAAAGGTGGAATAAAAGAGCTTTTAACAGAGATAGCATCAGTGTTCAGTTGGCAATAAGCATTAAAGTTATTCTCAAACAAATCTTCCTGAGATGACAAACATGAGTGAAAAGAATCATCATCACCACTTTCATAACAGTCAGTAGGCACAACCCCTCCCTCCTATTTAAAGTAATACATCAAATGTAATTTTCTACTGAAAGAAAAAATTTCACTTTTAAGTGCATGTATTCTTGGTAAAACAGTGTAAATCTAAGGCCAAGACATAATACAGACATAACCACATCAGAAATGTCATGTTTGGACAGGTTTAACACATGTAAATTGTCACAAAATACATTAATACCAGCGTTTTTTCTTGTTATGCTGTCCCTTCTTATTATAGTTATTTTGCTGGCCCCATTCATTGCGGCCCCATTTTCTGTTGTAAATGTCTGTTCTGGCAGAACCGGAATTCCGAAAGCAGTTCTGTATATCTTTCGAATTTTGTGCTTTGGGCAGGGCTGGAAACTGTTCCACATTCCCCTCAGCTCCAGCAATCACATCTGCCTCCTCAGAAGCAGCAAAAGAAACTGAGGAAGGAGCAAAAACATTTTTACTCCAACTAACATAATTGCTACCATTGTTACTTCTGCTTCTAGATGAAAAAGATCTATTATTTTTTCTTTTCCAAAGAAACGATTTATCAAGACTGTAATCCTTAATGTCTCTATTCATTTTGTAGCTTTTAAGCTCAACTAGTAATTCTTCAAAGTCCACAAGTCTGCCATTAATTTCATCCAGCATACTAGTCAGTTTAACAGATGTTAAAAGTTTATCAAGTTCAACACTCACTATTCTGATTTCTTCTGTAAGCCTTCGTTTCTTTAACTCATCCCTCTCAATTAGGATGTGTATCCATTCAGTGGAACACTGGTGAGCTGCCTATACCCATCTCTTAAGAAAGACCATATCCTCAGCATTCCCCTACTCAAAAGGGGGTTGTAGGTGCTTTGTATACTCGCAGACCTCTCAGGGTAATATTCAGCTGTACATACCGCTGAAGACAAAGAATGTTGATATGTGTACTGGCCTCCATCTGCAGCAGATTTTCCAGCTTCTCCCTCAGATTTACAGCCTCTGCTGATAAAGTAGTCACAGTGGAAGAGCCCAAAGTTTGAAAAGGGTTCACAAAACGATGTTCTTGGTCCCCCATAAAATGCTCCCAATCAGTAGTCATAGCCGGATCCTGAACAGCCACTTCAAGAATAGCCAAATTACTAGTAATGGACACATTAGAAGTACCAACTGCTTCTAAATTTCTAGAGTCTCTCTCATTCAGTTGTAAAACAACCTGATGAATAGTCCTTTGGCTGCCATCAATAGTATAATCCCTAAAGGGAAGTGGCACATTATTTGCAGGATCAGTGGCCATAAAAACAACAAATACAACTTAAAAAAAGCAAAAAAATAAAATTTTAAAAGCAATTTTAATGAAACAGCGCCTCGGCTTGCACAGCCTTCCAAGAGAAAAACACTACAAATCACTCTTTACTTAAATACAGTATATTGCACAAGACAATTAATCAATTAAGCATGCAATATAAATCACATATTTCCAATTACATTCCTTGTTGAGTCCCTGAGGCTCCAAAGTACCACACTTTAAAATAAAGAGGGTTTCTTTTTTAAAAGTTTATTTTTTAAGGACTCACATTCACCTATACCAACTTGCAATTTTTCCAGAACACAACCCCTAAGAGAATCAGGATCAGAATTATGTGCTGTCATGAAATGGCTCCCAAGGGGACTGTCTAGTTTTTTATAGCCACTAAAGCATACCTGTTAAGCCAGTCGACCTGCCTCTATACCCACCCCCCTTAAACAGCTTATCAACTCTAACTACACAGCTCTATCTGCTCCCAACCTGTGTAACTTTCTCTAACTCTCTAGACCTTGTCTCGCATTAACTTCTCTATCCTAAGCACATTACATTATTTTTATCTGCATAATGTAAGATTTTATGTCTGATAACAAAACTATTGTTAGTCCTTCTGAGTGATGTAGGATTCTAAATCTGACAGACATAATGATTAGCTTACTGTAATAAATCATTGTTTTTTATGTATATGTTGCTTTGAATAATTTCTGTAAATTATAATCTGTAGAACATATGGAGTTTTTCTCCCAGGGCCTCTGCTGAAAAAGGGCTACTTAGCTCAGTCGGACAAACCCGGTCAACAAATGTAAAATAAATAAATAAATAAAAAGGGGCTAGGCCAATTAAAGGGGAAAAGTTCAGCATGGTCACTGAATTTACTTATTTATTTTCATTAGTTGAATTTCAAGTCTGACTGTGCCAATATCCCTTTTTCAGTGGAGTCCCTGCGAGAACAGCTGCACAGTTAACAATATATTTATGATTACAAATGGATAGAGTACATCTATAAATAAGAAGTCTAGCACTCAATATTGTATTATACATTAACAGCAATGATAAGATGTTATGTACATATATGTTAAAAACTATTACCAGAATATTATTGTAACAGTATATACTATTTGTCTAAATTCCTGATTGGATGCAATAGTAACATATTCATCTATTCTCTCGTTATTAGGGCAGTGAGAGGAGAGTTTGAAGAGGAGAATCAATAAGAAGAAAGTTAGGAACAGCCGGCATTACAAGTATTAGAAGGTGGTTAGCTGTGATCTATAGAGAAAGAAAATGAAGTTTATAGGGGAAGGATGGATGTCTGAAGAGGAAACAGATATTGTTGAAAAAGTTGCAAACAGGTGTATTTTAGGACCAGTAAAAGTAGTTTTATGAGAGCTATGAAGATCATTATAGGATTTTGGTCACACTATTGTGCATATTATTTACCTATGTTAGTCCAGAAAGTTTAATTCAAGAGCACTTCCATGAATTATACCCTAGGATTCAGCAAGCAGCCATGCAGGAATAAGTTATTCCTGCACAGCAGAGACCATTCCTGTTCAGCATGGTGGCGCGCCATACATATGTATGAAGGCACACAGCCGTGCTGTAAAACAGACATGGTTCCATGTACGAGCACAGGGGGTGTTTGTAAGATCAGAGCTCTCACAATATACATGCCCCCTGAAATCCAGAATTGCCTTTCGGCAATTTAAAATGAGCAAGAACGCTTGTAACACCCCCAACCCATCAGGATAACAAATCTGGTCAAAGCCATAAGGGACAATCGTCCCTACCAAGACACATGTTGTTAGAATAACACCTGTAGCATAAGCACACAGTGCACACCTACCAACCCATCAGTGTAAGGAATGTGGCCAAAGCCAAAAGGGAAAATCGTCCCACAAAGCAGAAAGTTCACAGAATAACAGGTTCAGCATTAGCAGGGATATTCTGAAGGGTAGAAATAAAATAACACAACAAATATATTTTTTTTAAACATGCAATAAAGTTTAAGTGTAGCTACATGGGTTTGCCCGTTGCTTAGCTATGCTTAGTCCAACTTAAACAGCACAAGAAGTTAAATAGCAAGAGACATCCAGCATAAACAGTGTTGCAGTAGTGTAGTGGTTGGAGCATGTGCTTTGTAAACAGCCATGCCTGGTTCAATCCCCACTGTAACCAATCCGCATTTTACATGTGAAAGCAGTACATAAACATTTATTTTTATAATTAGCTACTAAATAACATATATTTGTTAACCAGAGTACTGTAGTAGGTCCAGATGTGAGGTGTCAGTTTAATAAAGTTATGAAACCCCCATATAAACACAAGTGTCCCATACAGTATAGTCACAAATGAATAAATGTAATGAAAGCACATTGGGGGATGTCAGGGACAGTAAACAAATGTATAATATGTAATGAATGATGAATCAATGCCATACAGCAGATAGTCTATAAAATAAAAAATAAGCAATGCTAAGCATTGCACAGCTCTGCTTACCAGGTGTAAGCATTGTGTAAATATGACTGCTAAGCAATCAGTAGCCTAGCTAAGTGGATTTGCCCATTGGTAAATAGTGCTGAACCTGCCCCTTTAAGCACTGCCAACCTTAGCTAAGCAGGTTTGCCCGTAGCTTAGCTTAGCTCAGCATATTCAAAACCATCCAATCACGGCAAAGGGCAGGAAATCAGCTGTATTTAAACCCCACAGGTGGGAATACAGCTCATAACTGGTTGCAGCTTCCCATGGTAGGCAGTATGGCAAGAGTTGGTGAGGGCATGCACTTCTGTGCACAGCGCTGGGACATACAGGAGTCCAAGATCATGGTAGGACTCCTGGTATAAAACCATGATGAGAGACTGCTGCAGGGCCAGTACAAAGGCTCCAAATATAAAGTGAAAGCCTGGGACCATATCACCCATGATCTCACCAGTGCCACTGGTATCCCTAGGACTGGTGAGCAGGTCCAACACCACTATGCTAACTTAAAGCAGAGAAAAAGGGAGCTCTTGGATGAGTGGGTCCAAGAAGCAAGGCAGAGGGGTGATGTCCCAGCAGTGTGTAAGCACTCATTCCAATAACTGTTTACTAATGTCCAGCCTGTGTTTCCCTTACAGCTGCAGCTGAGCGGGCTGTGAATCAGGAAGCCCATGCTAGTAGGTTGCAAATGCTGCGTTGCGAGGCTGGTGAGTAACAATCCTGCTTGTAGTAGTCATATAAAATAAATATAAAGCAGTAGAAAGTCAACTGGTAGTATAAAAACTGTGTATGGGTTGTACTGAATAAACCAGACAATATGATAGTAATAGTCCCATATAGGTCATATTAAAATAAAACTGTAACTACCTGGCAATAAAGCCCTAAATCCTGGACTGGTCATGTTTACTCTGGTATTGTATGGCATTTATTGTTGCATTCTCTAAATAGTAATGTTGTGTTAACCACTATTACCCACACTGTGCTACATAAAAAATGTCTTGGAATGTCTGTATAAGACTGTTGTAAGTACAAGATCAGATTGTACAACCAAGAGAGACTTAGACAGAAAACACTGAAAAAATAGACACCAATATCCAAGTAGCACACTCTGATGAAACTTAAATTGTTGTATTTTTAGCAGACACAGCCATGGTTCAAATCCAGGGGAGTGGTAGTAAGCTGTATGCATAATCATACCTCTCAACTGTACAGATTTTTTTCAGAATGTCCAGATAATTGGCTCATATTTTCTTCCTGTTACTCTTTCCCCCTGGCAAATCAGTGGGATGATCTCAGAATTGTAGTCAATAAATAATTACATACATTTGATTTTCAGACCACAAAACCTTCAGAAAATGTATATTAAAACAAATCCTGTCGCTCTAGCAAATCTCCAAGTTTATGAGAGCAATATTGAAAATATGTCCCTATTTGTACCCCCATGTTGTCAAGCTTTGTCCAGAGTGTGTGCATTAAGAGGCTGATATCTATGTGCATAATATTAACTAGGAATCTGGGAATATGTGTAGAAACAGTCAGGTAGTGTTAACAAACACCCCCCCCCAACAGGTCTGTCAGATAAGAAAACTGTAACTGCCTGCCAATAAAGATTTAAATCAAGGACTGCTAGTGTTTACTCTGGTATTGTATGGCCTGACATGTAGCATTCACTAACATCTGATATCAGAATAGTAATGTTGTGTTAATTACTGTTTCTCACTCTGTGCTACATAAAAATATGTCTAGGAATGTCTGTATAAGACTGTTGTAATTACAAGGTCAGATTGTACAACCAAGAGAGACTTAGACAGAAAACACCAAAAGAATAGACAGCACTATCCAAATAACATACACTGATGAAACTTAAATTGTTGTATTTTTAGCAGACACAGCCATGGTTTGAATCCTGGGAGTGGTAGTAAGCTTTATGCATAATCATACCTCTCAACTGTACAGATTTTTTCAGGATGTCCAGATAATTGGCTCATATTTTCTGCCTGTTCCTCTGTCCACCTGGCAAATCAATGGGATGATCTCAGAATTGTAGTCACTAAATAATGACATACATTTGATTTTCAGACCTCAAAACCTTCAGAAAATTTAAATTAAAAAATCCTGTCACTCTAGCAACTCTCCAAGTTTATGAGAGCAGTATTCAAAATATGTCCCTATTTGTGCCCCCATGTTGTCAAGCTTTGTCCAGAGTATGTGCATTAAGAGATTGAGAGGTATGTGCATAATATTAATTCGAAATCTAGGAATATGTGTAGAAACAGTCAGGTAGTGTTAACAAACATTCCCTCCACATGTAAACCAGGTAAGAGATGTAGAATTTAGCTATAAGACAGTTGAAGCATACACTGTGTACAAACATACCACTGCCCAAACGAAGGCCATAGGGAATTGTAATAATACCCGTAGAGTAATGATTAGAACAATGATCATTAAAGTTGTGAGTACTGCAAGGATATAAAAGTTATTAATTGACATATCTCTCCCCCACCACCATATCTGCAACAATAATCTAAACACACAAATCAATGGGTATGTTTACACCAAACCTACTGTTGGGACATATGTCCTATTGCTCAACAAATATTGAAATGTGTTTCCATTAATGTTCCATGATGAAATACTATCATTGGTGGCCTGCTGCTATCAATGTAACCTGCATGCCATTGTAATGGCCACTGTGGATCCATAGGTGTGGCTACTGACATTACATCTCTCACACAACAATGTAGATCTCTCTGGTATACAACAGCAGCAGCCTGTAGCTGGTGAGTATGGAGTTTTTTTGTTCAGGTTTGCCAATACTCCGGCCATGTTACAGCCATGGTATTTGCCATACACATTTTTAACAAACCTACCCAAAATGTATGCTGTACATGTTCACTTATTGTTGCTGTTAACTGCACTGCATCACAGTGGTCACCATGGTGGCATATGGCATATCTGAAGGGTTTCTAAGAGTCCTGCAGTTTACCTAACAACCTGTCAGTGCAAGATGTGTGGACAGAGATGAACATAATGGTGGGACAAATGACCTAGAGTAGGGACATGTCTGAAATATTACCCTTATTCAGTGGCTACAACAGTGTATACACCATTATTACAATGGCAACTGCTCCTGATCTAAACAACGGCAAATCACAATACCACATTCCACACCTTTTACAACCTGTAATGTGATTCTAGCATGAGCAATGAATGCCTAATATAGAATCCTATGTTAGGACAACAAATATGGGGAATACATACCTTAACAAATACTGGAAGCATATGTGTGCACACACTTCAAATAACATACTGTGGAAGCAGCTTTTGAGGTACTGACAGCATTCACTCTTCTTGAGTACACACCTTCCATCAAGTACAGGGCTTCAATGTCACACCAAGTAATGGTCTGCTGTCCGAAGTATGTCCATGACATTTGCCCACTCACCTGCAACAGAGGCAGCCATGGCTTGCACACATCTTACAAACCATGGAATGGATCCCATATCCAAAAGGTAGCACTCAGGAGTGGGAGAAGTAGTTCTACCTCACCATTGCACATACCATGGCAAACAGTGCAGACAGTCATGCATGTGTGTATGAAGTATGGGACAACATTAATGTAGAAAATAAACAGATGCCCATCCAAGACAGATTACAACACATGTTGCAAACTGGTCATGGAGGCTGCTGAGAAACATGCAGTAACACTCAGGGACTTGCAGGAATGTCTAGCAAGTACTGCCTGTGCAGTACCTGTGTTGACAATCACCTGGAATCTGCAGAAGTGTGGCCTATGGGTTAGGGTAATCAGATGGAAGAGTTGTTCCACAGAAAACATCATCTATGGCTCTCTACAGGTAGCATATGCATAACATCAAGTCTCCCAAAGGCATGTGTTGCAATGTGTAATGGTGTGCTGAGACCAAGGCTGAAATCTACAAACAGTATTAATAAAGATACATGTGATGCATAAGCAACACCTCACTTTACCTCATCCCCATTTTTACCTTGCTGGTGCCAGTGAACACCTTTAGGTTTGCTTTTCATTAGCAGGAACTAGGCTGGTAGACATGGCGTTCTGAATTTGGAACACCGCAAAATGACACTCATGTGTGGCCTATAGTTGTCAAGCATCTGCAGTAAGGCTGAGGATGGGGAGGGGTGTCATCCTGAGACACAACAGTGAACTGAAGCATACATCCAAAGCTCACTTAGAATGGCTGTAGGTGAACACAGTCAAGGTCATGAATTGTGTCAGACATAAACCTGACTCCACAGCAATAGTGAAGGCATTGTGTGACCTCCAAGGGCATGCACATGAGCTGACCTTGCAATCCGGCAGAGTTGGGGGACAATTGTAGGGTGGAGTGACCAAATAATGGCAAGTGGAGATGGGCCATACTAGTATACCCCTTCCAGGAAAAGTGACAGTTGTAGTTCACTTAACAGATGCTGCAATAAACCATTGTGTTAAGGGTGTGCATACTTATGAAACCCACATATTGTATGCATCTCAATCAGCATCTGCATGACTAACAAATTTGTTTGATACTGCATTTGATTGCACAGGTCATATGTCACATATCAGGTGTGTGTAATGTAAACATATGCAGTATTGTGGCCCCATTGCATATCATGGAAGAGGCTGGCATGTCAACAAGGGTGTGTACACTCCTAAACGAGAACCAAGTAAAACTGTTGAAAACGAACACAAGTGGCAGAATGCTGATAAAAGAAGTATCACTGAACACAATGTCTGCACGAACAGCAAAAACCAAAGAATTTATTAAAATGAGCGCTTTCGGTAGAGAGCGTTCTCTCCACCTTCATCAGACAATGGTATAGTATCAAGCATATCCTTAATATACACAGTTGTAAATTGTTTAATTAATTGAAAACAATTAATCAAGAATGAAAAACCAACATGGACTATGCTCAATACAAATAAAAAGCCCTAATAACAGACTCCTAATGCAAACATATTAATATATTAATATACATACGCATACATAAATGTACAAGTGTATGACATAAAATATAACATTAAAAAGAAATATTATTAATATTATTGGCAAGTACGTACTTCATCCTATATTTTCCCAGGATTAAATGAGATAGTTTCCATAAAATGTATTTTAAAACTTAAAGCTCTTAGGAGGTAGGGATTAGCATTTCATTTTCAAAAATGACTACAGTGTCTTCATTATTCACTTGGTTTTTACAGTATATTTTATTTATTATTTTAGTTATTCAATATATATTGCATAATTATATTTATGATATTAACATCTAGGGAACAGAATTTGCGTACCATTTTCTGAGAATGTAGTAGTTTTTTCTCATTTAATACGATAAAATATAATAATATATAATATTTCTTTTTAATGTTATATTTTATGTCATACACTTGTACATTTATGTATGCGTATGTATATTAATATATTAATATGTTTGCATTAGGAGTCTGTTATTAGGGCTTTTTATTTGTATTGAGCATAGTCCATGTTGGTTTTTCATTCTTGATTAATTGTTTTCAATTAATTAAACAATTTACAACTGTGTATATTAAGGATATGCTTGATACTATACCATTGTCTGATGAAGGTGGAGAGAACGCTCTCTACCGAAAGCGCTCATTTTAATAAATTCTTTGGTTTTTGCTGTTCGTGCAGACATTGTGTTCAAGGGTGTGTACACTCCTCATATCCACAGTAGGCTTTAAAGGTTGTCAGTGTAATCGGACTTTATTGCTCATACATGCACTGCTAATGATGAAAACTGCAAATCAGAGGTCAGGCATTAACTATTGACATCTGTCCTCATATCATCCCAGGTATGTGTCAGACAAACCCACAGGGGCTGTGAGCAACAGAGCAAACATAACTGCAACACATATACACATTCAGCAATGGTGTGTACACTCGTGAGGCATGGTGCACACTACATGCCAGGGTGCTGTACAGGTGCACAGCATTACTGTATACATGGGTGCAGTGTGTTCCAGGGGAAGGGTCATCACTTACTAACACAATTAATGCATCACAGAGATGTATAATGTTGGTAAAAAAGATTGAGTATGGCTGCAGTGCATGCTTTTGAGTGCCATATGTCATGCATGTTGACTGTTGGGTAATGAGAGGTATGTGTAATATCTTTGTGCCACCTCACCTGTAAGTGTGTGTGTGTGTGTGTGTGTGTGTGTGTGTGTGTGTGTGTGTGTGTGTGTGTGTGTGTGTGTGTGTGTGTGTGCGTCTGTGCATGTCTGTGCATGTGTGTGCGTGTGTGTGTGTGTCTGTGTGTGTGTGTGTGTGTGTGTGTGTGTGTGTGTGTGTGTGTGTGTGTGTGTGTGTGTGTGTGTGTGTGTGTGTGTGTAGAGGTAAGCAATAACGTACAGGTCTTAAATTACATTTTTTGTTTTTCCCTCACAGGTGGCGAGGTGGGTCAGGGTCCCTCCAGCAGGCAAACTGATGTTAGTGTCCATACTGACTCTGACAATGATGATAGGTATGGTGAGGCATAGGCAGGGTTGTCAGGGGATGAAGCTGTGCCATTGGTTGACATCCCATTTTTATCCACCCCATCCCCGCACACAGTCACAATGCCTATACATACCCCATCACCAGTGGCCACACATGAGGGACAGTTGGCAGGTGGTGACATGAGACAGGACAGTGTGGGGACTATGGCAAGTGTGTCTGTACACAGCAGCCATAGCCAGATGACCGGCAAGGTACCACACAGGCAGATATACAGGGGTATTTTTAGGAGGGCTGCTGGCCATCATGCCCCTGGCAGAACTGCCACAGCAGGTATCACCAGACGCATGTTTTGGGCCATCATGGAGGCACAGGCATATATGGAATGTTACACCAGACAGAGTCTGAGGCTCCAGAAGGCTACTTATTCTGCTGTACTTGACAGCATCCGTGATCTTGCAGGTGCCCACCGTTATTTTGCAGAGGTCCTGGATAGATGGTTGGGTAAGATGGTGGGAATCCTCGACCATGTGGTGTCTGTGTTAGACCATATGGTGGGAGTAGGGCATTAGCCACGTTATTTTGCAGAGGTCCTGGATAGATGGTTGGGTGAGATGGTGGGAATCCTCGACCATGTGGTGTCTGTGTTAGACCATATGGTGGGAGTAGGGCATTAGCCACATAGACGTAGGTCAGCAACACCAAAAAGTGGAGATCTACTTGGAAATGCAACAAGTCACAGCCGCTCTTGTAGTGGCAGTACCAGCACCAACACTGCAGGGGAGGGTGCTGTCCACACCACAACACAGCAGGCCACATGCACGTGTTCCTGCCCAGTCCCAACAGGGACATGGATCCAGCAGACATCTGGCATCATCAGGGGAGAGTAACATATCTGGGCTTCTACCTGGTAGTGCCCGTGGAACCCCTGGCAGGCACAGTTCCCGTGTCCATGGCCAGACACAGTGAACTGTACACCCTGCCATGTACGATCTGCAGCTGTACAACAAACCCCTGTATAGGGCAGCCACATGGCAGAACTGTGTGCATACATATACACACACACATCACCAACACAGCTAGGGTACCTCCATACCTACACACACCACATCTGCACAGCCCAGTTAATAAAGAACCCCCTAACACACACACATGATGTCAACCAAATGGCTCAGTCTAGGTCTCTGGCAAATCCACAACACACCCTGTGCATATGATGATACTTGTGCCACATCCCTGTCATCCATACCATCAATGCAGGGACATGCTAATATGGTTCTGATGCACAGGGTGAATATACTAAGGTTTAGCAATGTAATTCTGTTTAACATGTTTTCAGCTGAAATGTTTAATGCTTACATGTCAGGGCATGTATCTGTCCAGCCATGATGCATTACAGCTGTTATTAATACTGACTGATTGCGATCTCCATAATGTATTCAGTTTGTGTTGTAGGTGTCTATGTGTCAGCAGGATGTTGGTCTGCTGTCCTTTCCTACAAGGGTATGTCACTGTGGTAACACATTGACTGTGTCATATCCTGGGTACAGCTAAACACACGTAACAGGTCTGTATAACAGTTACTGCATGTGCCACATGTCTGATAGGTGTGAGGGGTGTATACAAGTGACTGCATGGTGGCTGATGTCAGCAGCTTTTCTACAGTGGACAATGGTAAGTGTACTGGGTGGCATACACCAAATGTTTGTGAATAACACACACAGAGGCGTTGATGTTGGTGCAATACACAGAGAATACTGTACACATGGGTGTACTTAATTTTGCAGTGAACTCATTTTGGCCTATGTAATTCCACCAAGACAAAATAGGCAAAACATCACATCAGTAAATAATCAGTCTGCCAGTTTAATGTCATTTACGATGGTACTGGCAGGGTATATGTCCTCTTCCCCAATGTAGTGCAATCCTGGAGTTGGTAAACATAGGTGTGCTGGTCTGGGTGGCACAGCCCTCCACTTTGGAGGGTGTGGAGTGGCATAGAACCATACATTGTGATTAACAACTACTTAACCTGTTAAAATAAACTGTACAGTATAACAGTAGACTAAGTGGGGGGATACGCACAACAATAACCCCAATGAGGGTGGCTGTACCCACAACAACCACATCCAACCATATATACCAACTCAACTCCAGTATCGCTGTACAGCTGTACAGTGGGGAAGTGGGCATTTACACATCTACTACTACTTTTGATGGAATGAATTTCCACAAGATGATTCCTTTGAAATGTTAGCTTTTGCCAGAAAGTTCTCAGACAAATGATCTCCTGGGACATGTATGTTCTGCAAACTGAAGTAGATCCCTTCACATACACATACACTTACTTGGCAATACTGAGAGTAGGACCCCTACCTAGGTACTTATTGCTACTAATGTGTTTGTCCTTAATTGCACACACCACAGAGCTTTTAGGATGAGATGTGTCCCGAGTTTCTTGTTAAGTGAAGAACATCACCAGGCCTTGTACAGTATGGTAATGGGGGATGTACTGGGTGTTAATGAACAATACATAGTAATGACATACTGTCATATACACATTGTCAAACACATAACAGTCATAGACACATCTGACAGACCTGGGTTTAGCAGTGCTAACTACCTTGTCAGTGAGTCCATTCTGTTACAGAGAATTTGCACATAGCAAATGCATCATTGGCCGGGATAGTGTAATCAGTTACCTGCATGGTTGATGGTGACAGTGGTCCTCATACAGAGGACCTTGGGACATGTATTGGGGGTACCATGGTGTAAAGACAGTATACCCAGCACCCACACCCCATATTGGATATTGTACTCACTGAAACCCATGATAATGCTCTGACATACCCACAATCACACATTGACCAGGACTGCAATACAACCCCTTGTTTATCTAATCAGTGCTATTACAGGGATATGTATTTATTGCACATGCCACAGGGATAGTAGAGTGAGGGCTTGTCACGGCTCTCCTAATGTCAGCAGCATCACTATCCCTTATAATGTATGGCACGGCTTATTGTATTAGGAAAATGTGGCCTCAGAATGCTGTCTCCTACAAATATACACACTCGCACAAATACACATACTTGCCAGGACTCAGAGGGTAACCCATTCCTATCTACCCATTTATAGAACAGTGTTATGCTGGTACTGCAAGCTCCACGTAGCCCATAGGGTGAAGAGAGTAACAAGGTACATTTAATGTCAATTACAGCAACAGTCATTTCTAAGTATGGCAATGGAGGGTGTAGTGGGTGAGAGGGCCCTCGGGGTATTATCAACTACAAGTTTACAAACACACAGACACTGTTATTCACAGCAATTCACACTGACACTTTTGTCAGTACTGGGGTCCATAGGTGCAGGTGTTCCTAGGTGTGTACCAGCCTAATGTCCATGGAGAGATGAGAAGAGAAGGGGATGTGGGTACACTGGTATCATGCCACCTGACATTTGTCATCAGGCCATCTATCAATTGATGCCACTTGAGTGATCCATAAGGTAACAGTTAAATGCAGCATCCAATCTGGTTTTCTCTTGCAGAGGGCCAGTGATGTGCTCCAATTGACATGTATGGAACATATATTACATAACATGGACAGTGTCTGGGTTAGAGACCTGTACGCAACCACGTTCTGGTGACTGTGGCAGTCTGGTTGAGGTATCCATGGCATGTGGTTCACACAGGGTGGGGTTTACTAGCTGTGGCATTCATAACACAGCTGGGCAGGCATGTCAGTGTCAGTCAAGCATAGATTGCCTGTAAGCAGCCAAGATGGATACCTAACATCTGCACATCTGTACAGAGGACATACAGAAATCAGCTAGCCAACAGGTTATGTAGTAGGATGAATGTTTTGACAGATAGACATCTGACACTGATAGGTATGCCATTACTACATGACAGCAGCCCTCAATGACATGTCCTAAACACATAGTAGTCTACAGTTAATAAACACATATCAGATCAATATCCAGCAGCAAATACTTAATAACGTATAGCTCACACACCATAGGTTCATAGGTTCATACTAGGCTATCTGCCCTAGGGCATTTACAAGCCTAGCCAGAGTGTGTTTGGCTTTCGCCACCCATTTTAAAATTAATTTTGCTATGCCCTTTTTCGAGGTTAGTATACTGCGCCTCTGTCTAACAGTGACACAGAAGTGATACCCGGAGTAAATCTATGATCTCCAATCCACTCATCAAGATTCCTCTTGAAGAGAGTCAATGAGGGACTCTGCCTAACCTGGACTGGGATTTTATTCCAGAGTGAAGGGAGCCTCTGGATTATGAATCTGTCCCTCCAGCATGTCCTATTTATTTCAGTGCTGAGGTTCAAGTCTCTCGAGCGCGTAGCTCGATGGGATTTGGATTTTCTGAGGTGCAGCATGTCCATTAATTCCGGGTTGGACATGGCTTTATACAACAGGCACAGATCGACTCTGAGCAGGTGGTATGCTACTGAGTAGAGCTGGAGTTTCTTTAACCGGACAGCATATGGCATCTGTTTGAGCCCTTTGATCCTCTTGGTGAGGTACATTTGGGGTCTTTCCAGTTGCTGCAGGTGTCTGGTAAGGTACATCCCAAAAGGGGCATTGTACTCAATTATGGGCCTGATGAGGGATGAGTATAGAGGCACGATGACCTCCCCTGATCTAGATGTGAATCCCTTCATGATTAGGTGGGCTATATAAAAAGAACATAATAGTCAGTACTCAGAGTCCAGTTTTGCATGCAGGGGTGTATGGTTACATACTACAATCTGCAATCTACTCTTACTTGGGAAAGCACTGTTAAAAATAGTAAAGTAATGATACAATACATGCAAGTGTGACTGCATATAACCTGGGATACCGATACTACCCATGTATGAAACACATACAAAGAGAAAAGATTGTTGTACTAGCCATGTATACTCAGATGCCCCATATTGTATACTCACACCTCTTGCTATTATAATGACAGCACATATAAGCAAGTTATGTACATGGAATTAAATACACTTATTAAAGATGTCATTACCCTGCTATTTTAAAAGACTGGAATGTGATCACTGGTTACCAGAGCTGAGCTATGCTTAGCAGATGCAAGCATTGCTAAAATGTAAATGCTAAGAACATTTGCACACTGGTAAGTGAAGCCTACATGGTGTAAGCTCCTTTTCGTTTAACCATATATTAGTAGTGTTTACTGTCGTGCAAACCCATGCAAACCCACACAAACCCACTTAAAGCTGCTCAAAACTGCCTTAACCACGCTGTATCCAACAGTCCTTGTTCTGCCTAGCAACAAAATAAACAGCGCTTGAACCCAGGACCCTGTACACTATAATCACAGCAGTTAACCACTAAGCCATTGGAGCTGTGAAGATGTCTGTTGTTTTTTCAAATATATCATTCAGTACACATACTGAATAGTAGTAAACAACTACTTTGACTACTACAATTGTTTAGTACTTGTAAGTGAAAATAGTGTTGAATCAGTCATGTTTTTATACCGAAATATACACGTCAGATAAATATGGTGGGATACATCTGAGAAAGTATATACAACAAACCACCGATACTCTCCACCAAACGTCACAAAAAGAGTACAGAAGACCTCCGCTGGCTATACCATAAAGGGCTACCCTCCAAAATAAGTCCAAACCAAATGGTAGAAAGTACAATACCACAGGTCCACGAAACCAAAGAAATCCAATGTTCAAATAGCGAAAAAATGTTTATTCAACGTACAAAACTAACACAGTAAAAAACAGAAACGGGATTGAGCGCGCTTTCATCTACAACATCCAGACTTCATCAGAATCCATCATTTGTTGCAACCAGTTACCTTAAATACATTTTTTAGATAATAAGTTAATTGAAAGATTGCTTAATTACCCAATTGTTACAAAAGGTAACTACAAAAACCAAACCAAAAACACTGAAAGCACACAAATTACTATTGATGTTAGAGATTTATTCTCAGTAATACCCCATGATATTGGTTTAACTTGGTTTGAACATATGTTAATTGAATTCAAGTTTTTAAATAATGCAGAGTTTAGACTAGTACTCGAAAACATGGAATTGGTCCTGAAAAACAATTTTATCTACTTTCAAGGAGATATCTACCATCAGATTGGTGGGGTAGCAATGGGGTCCTCTTGTGCCCCTATTTATGCGAATATTATTATGCTCTGTTGGGAATTAAAATATGTTGTTAAATCAGTGTTTTGGGAACATGTTATCAAATATTTTCAGTACCTGGACGATATTTTTATAGTTTGGAATGGGACTGTGGAACAAATAGAAGAGTTCATTCACTATTTACACATGACAACTACTTTTTTAGAGTTTACATTCCAGTACAACTTTGACCAGGTTAATTATTTGGATGTAACTATTTTAAAAAACAAAACTGATAAGAAATATGAATCTAGAATTTTTTAGAAAAAAGTATT
Organism: Protopterus annectens; assembly: GCF_019279795.1. Classification (NCBI taxonomy): domain Eukaryota; kingdom Metazoa; phylum Chordata; order Ceratodontiformes; family Protopteridae; genus Protopterus; species Protopterus annectens. The sequence goes on from NC_056745.1 coordinate 978,273,263, forward strand.
TCTCAAATTCGTATGTACACTTTGATAGTGATCATCCACTGTACTTAAGAAGAAACATTATTAAGGGCCAAATGATTAGGGCCTCACGTATGACCAGCACCAATGATAGTTTTTTTGAAGAAATAGAATTTATAAAAAATGTATTTGTGGAGAGAGGATATCCCTTAAAACTTATTAAGAATGTGAAGAGAGAAGTTTTAAGAAAACGGAATATTCAATACACTCCGCTTCTGACCAATAAAGAGAATACTAGTACAGTAGTGATTAATTTTAGGAAAACCAACACCAATAGCAGGGACAGTGGTGATCTACCACGCTTAACATTTACATACTACAAAGATATAGTTTTGATACAGAAGGGAATTAATGAAGTTTGGAAGATTTTCTCTAGAATGAGTAAGGAGTGTTCGATATTTCAACAGCCACTGAGATTTGGTTATAGAAAAAACACTAATTTCAAAAAACTTTTTGAGAGGAAAAACCTTTTGAATATGAGTGGAACACAGCAAAAAGTGGGGACACACAAATGTGGCAGGTGTGCACAGTGCCCTTTTATTAAAGGTGAAAAGGAACTCCTTTTGAGGGGTACAGGTTTAAAATTGAGAAGTAATGGTTACTACACCTGTTACACTCAAGGAGTGGTCTACTTGGCCTATTGCCTGACTTGTGAAAATTATTACGTTGGAAAAACAGAACGTAAGTTGAGGCAACGTATCTACGAACATATGAGGGATATAAATAAGAGGAATGACAACAATGCACTTTATAGGCACACCACCACTTGTTTAAATGCCAACATTAAGTTTTGGGTTTTGGAAGAAGTTACAATTGACGTTAAAAATTTGTATTCGGTTATTCCCAATAGTATTGGTTTAGAATGGTTAGAATGCCAATTATTAAAAATGGGTATTTATCAGCAAGATCAGATCAATGTATTTATTTTCCTTATGGAAATTGTATTAACTAATAATTTTTTATTTTTTGAAGGGAACTATTACAAACAGGTTACGGGGGCAGCTATGGGCGCAGCTTGTGCCCCTAGCTACGCCAATTATGTTATGTCATATTGGGAACAAAATTATGTATTTGAAAGTGAATTTGCTACATACATCCAATATTACACTCGTTTCCTGGACGATATTTTTGTTGTTTGGAACGGTGATTCGGAGAGGCTATTGGAATTCATTAAATATATTAATAATACTGAAGAATTTTTTAAATTCACTTTTAATTATAGTGATCAAGAAATTAATTATTTGGATGTTTCTTTGCAGTATGATCAAGTTAAAGGTGTACTATCTTTAGGAATTTATAGAAAAGCCACCTTTTCTAATGCATATTTAAATTATTCCAGTTGGCATCCCAACCATCAGAAAAAAGCTATTGTGAAGGGACAGATGGTTAGGGCAGCCAGGATGGTAAATGGATTTGGGGAATTCAAGAAAGAGTTGGAAAATATAATGGGTATGTTTATTAAAAGGGGTTACCCTATTGACTTGGTTAACAATACTAAGGATGAAATTATATTAAAAAGAGTTAAAGGATTTTATCAGCCATTATTAAAGTTGGAAGTAGGTTCAATAAATGCCAATTTGGGTATGAACACAAAATTAGATTTTTTGAGAAACCATAGGGATGTGACAAAAGAAAGTTTATATTTTATCACTACATACACGTATGACACAGATTTCATAATTAAGGTTATACAGAGTAACTGGGAATTGATAACATTGGATGTCAATGTAAGTAAAAAAGTAAAAAATTGAAAAATTTACCCATGAATGTATACAGAAAAGCAAGGTCTTTTAAAAATTTATTGGAGAGCGGTACCTATGTGAATAATGGTTTTCCTTCCCACAGACCAATGGGGAATTTTAAATGTGGCAGGTGTAGTCTTTGTGCATACATCTTAACCACTAAGAACAAAATTATGGTAAGGAATTAATTAATTTTTATTAAGGGGCATTTTAATTGTTATACTAAAAATGTGGTATATATGGCTAAATGTAATGATTGTTTAGTGTTTTATATAGAGAAAACATGTAGAGCCTTTACAGACAGAATAGGGGAACATGTGTTAGACATTAGGCATCAAAAGAATACTAATGCCCTATTTAGGCATATTAATCAATTTCCAGGACACGGTTTTAAATTTGCTATCATCCAACAAATAACAAAGGATTTACAAGGATGACTTTTAGATGTCCATTTGGACCTTTGTGAAATGAAATGGCAACTGAGACTTGATGCCACTAGATATCCCAGTTTAAATGATAGTATTAGTATTGCCCCTTTATTAAAACTTAGATACATTAAGGGTTAAAATATGTGCACTGGCTAGGTGATTATGTACATGTCCTCCTAACAATAATTTGTATTTTGTATTCCATATTTTGTATACACATTTTATATGTACATTATTTATGGTATAAATTTTTTATCAATTATTTAATATAAAAATCTTAATGACATCTATTTTGACAGTATGCATGCTAAAATGTGAACTTCCATATAAGTAGGCTATTTATTTAATGGTTTTTATGGACTTTAACATTTTTGTATTCGTAGGATTTTGAGGTAGTTTTTTGATTAACTTATATATATTTTTTAAATTTAGTCTTCAGTTTATAGATTTTTAATTTTTATTGATAATTAAGGCATTACTTGGCAATTAATGGATATATTTAAACAGGAGGGTAGTGTTGTGGAGTTGTTCTAAAGAAGTCTTCTGTGTTAAGACGAAACCTAGGTTAACAACTGTTTGCTTGTACATTGGTTTCCTGAATCGAATTAAAGTGGTTTTAGCGCTTTCAGTCGTGGATTATTTTCCTGGTTGTTGGTCCAAGTGTACGAGTAACTACAGCCTTTGGTGTTCCTGTTTTTGGTTTGTCTTTCGTTGGTTTGAGGCTTTTCTGCCAGAACACTGACCCAAGTTTCCTATGGAGAAATATACATGTACCTGCAAATATAGCAGGCACTACAGGCATGTAACAGCACGGAGTAATAGACACCAGTGTGAAAGTGCATACCCACAACCAATCTCAACACAGTCACATTACGGTAAGCCTAATTAATAGTACAGTATATGGACTGTGTGAACAAAACCATCCTCATTAATGCCACTCACACACTAACCCTACGTATTCTGGCCCAATACACAGTGTAGTCTGATGTCTTACTGTGGTATGGGACATGTCTCAGTCTGCCCCTACAAATATATACACTGATAGGGTACCGTAAACTGGAGCAGCATGCAAAATCAGATAGAACAGGACCAAGAACACTGACATCTACCATAGTCTGTATACAGGCCAAGTAACATATTCACAATACACACTCTGTCAGCAATCACCATAAGTACACAGTCCAGGTTTTGTCCTCAAATATAAGGCCTACTATACTTAACATGTCTAGCAGTCTGATATCTCACTGGCTTGTTACCAGGTGTGATGTCAGTAAATAATGATATACTGTACATATGCACCTCTTACTGCATGACACATGGACAAAGGGTGACAGACCTGGGAGACAGAGGCACAAACAAGGGGCCAATATTGACATATTGCTGTGATAAACTGAGAAAATTCCTGGTGTAACAGGCTTTGTTGTAACATATCTCTTGTGAGGGATATGAAGTCAGTAACTCACATGGATGTCACCATGTACTGACAGCAATCATCAGAGTATGCTACTGCATTTCTAAAGATAGGAAATGTGTGAATAACACACCACATGTAAGACTCCAAACTCTGCCAAGTCTGCAGATAGCCCTACAGGTGAGAGATTCCTCAACCACATAACACGGTCATGCCAGGCTTTAAATCATGTAGAAAAGCCATATCCACACAAACCCTGTTAAGCCAGTATTACTTCAAATGTAGAACAGCAATACTTACATTCTGTCTCCATATCTGGAGCATCCCCCTCCTGTTTGTTGGTCTGACATTAAAATCATTAATTTCCATACATACACAGAGTTTCACAGTTGCCATGTCTGGGATTAGATCTCCTACCTAACTAGTGCACTACACTATAGCATTACACAGTTATCACAAGTGCCACAGAGCTTATGGAGCTTGCCCTCATCCAAAGGGTTATTTCAAGGTGACTAACATCAGCATGCTTGCTAAAGTAGGGCAATGGGAGGTGTAGTGAGTGTGAATGGCCTCAAAATCATTCATCTCCACACACACAGTTTCACAGTTGCATGTTTGGGATTAGAACTCCTACCTATTTTTATACACTAAAGTATTACACAAGTATCACAAGTGTCATGCAGTTTATAGGGCTTTAAGTTGGCCAGAGGGTTATTTCAAGGTGACTAACATCAGCAGGCTTGCTAACATGGGGAATGGGAAGGGCAGTGTGTGAATGGGCCATAAACTATTCCTCTGGAAACACACACACACAACACTCAGCCACACACAACTTTACATTTGACAGGACTGGGTATACAAATGCTAGATGAATACTGATTTGTAATATCATGTTACACATTTATCACAAGCACCATAGACACTATAGAGCTGAGGGCTACCAAAAGCAATGTCTACAGTGACTGACATCAGCACATCATGTGATATTGGCCAGTTAGATGTGTGATGGATGGGACAGGCCTCATGATGGAAATCTCTCTGTCACTGTCTGTCTCTCTATCTCTCTTCCCCACATCTCTGTGTGTGTATGTTTGACATATTATAGTGTGTTGGCCTTAGATATGTGTGAGCATTCCTATCTAATGTGTGTGCAAAGCATGAATGATGTACAATGTGTTGTGTGTGCACAGACATCTGTGACTGACAGATATGTATACTCCACTGTGTTGTCAGACATGGGCTTCATTTCTCTAAGTGTAGGAGCATGCCCAGTATGACCTTCTGTATTGAATGTGTGAATCCATTCCGGGTAGGCTATACTCAAGTCCAGGAATTGGTGTTCTACACCTACAGTTAGCAACCAGTTTTTGCAGGATATCTGTAGATAGGTTGACAATATGGAGTCACAATGGGTGAAAGATAGTGGGATACTGTAACTATTCTGTCTGTGCTGGTTGTTTTACATGGTTGGTGTTATCAGCGATATTCAGACATATGTACAGTTTTACACTGTGATGTATTACGTCAACTACTGACAGATATAGTTATTTGCTCACAGTTATTTCCTGGGAAATACAAGATGAATGAAGCTGTATCCACTATTGTGGTCTGCACTGCAGCCTACATATTCTTGCACACTCATGGCATTCTGGAGGGGTAGCTGCAGACACGTGCTGATGGGTCTGTGTAAATGGTCCAGCACCTTAGTACTGTGGTGGCTGAGGATCCCCTGCTTGTACATATATCGACGTAACAGAATGGCCATATCATGCTGTGGCCATACCTCTCAGCTGTACAGATTCACCCAGGTTACCCAGAGGCAGGGCTCATATATCTGGTCAGTTCCCCTTCACATTGTGGTTTACAAGCAGGTTTGTAGCTACCCATTACTGGGTTTGCAGGCAGGGGTAGTATAGGTACACATCAGAGTTTCAGACTTCACACACTCCATGACATGCATGCTTCTACAGCCCCCCACTCTGTTATTCTATCCTCTTCCTAACATTATGCGAGCAATATCTGAGAAGTATCCCTATAGTTGTCCCTTCATCCTAGCGGTATTTAGGGGTTGGTCCACAGTTCATGCAGTAAGACATGGTGGGCATTCTACTGGGATTTGTCAACATGGCCTTGTATTTGTGTTCTGTGGACTGTATTATGTTGTTAGTTGGGACCCCATGAGATAACATGCATTGGCAGTATGGGTGAGGCACAGGCCTTTGACAGAGGACTGTAGGGTATTTGGTAGTGATGCAAGCCATCTGTAGCAGGCCAGTGCATTATGTCACTCCTACATTCCTAGGCTGCGAGCCACTGAATTCCCCTGGGGTGACAGGGTAAGTGTGCGAGGTGTTGATGGCAATAGTTCCTGTCCATATTAATCCATTGGTCTGGATGCTGGCAGGGTGCTGCTTACAGCTAGGGACACACCTGCATGGGACACCTCTTCAGCATGCTGCATTCTGAAAGTATTCCCATACAGAAGTGGGGGTCATACTGTACTCATTCCCAACAGCAGGGATATGACCTGTGATAAACCTGTGACTGATGGTGGGGTGATCATGTGTGATATGGAAGCTTCTTGCAGCTGACTCACAGATATACCTGGGACATTCCCCTTATGCTGCCTTGTGTGGGGACATAGGCAGTATCTCATTACTTCATAACTATGCCTTTTGTGGTCTGCCAGTGACTGGCCAGACTACATCAGTATTCCATACTACACAGACAACTAATGTGCTGCTAACCTGTATGTACAATTCCAAAGGTGTGTGCAGTTGACAGTTACATTTTATGTACTCTGTCTAGGGTACTTGCACCTGTGTACTGTGTGTATGTCTGGGCCCACATTCATGGCATGTCCATCTTTAAGACAGTGACAGATATTGACAACTGGACAGTGAGTATGGACATCTGCTGACATGGCTATTGCTGAGATGCATTGTGGTTGGCACTGCAGTTGTCAGAACATGGCTCTGTCATCAACAGTACAGGCCATAGGGCACTGAGACACAACCCTCCATGCCTACATGCTGACCACTTCCACACAGTATTGAACATACAACAACCTAACACATGGACCCCTGCATATTGTACACATGCAACAATCTATCCTGTAAATTAGGCCAGCTCCGGTAATCTGTGCTCCACTGCTATTAAACCCACATGTACATGTTACTGCATTTCTACATAGGATTGTTGGGGGGGGGCACACCTGACAACTGTAAACATTTGCTATGACTGTACTGGTATTTCAGGTACTCTGCTGGCTTCCATTTTGTTTTGAATTCTGACCTATCATGCAGACTAGAGGTATATCAGTAGAGTACAGATCTTAGGTTTTATTGACCTACATTTCAGTTTCAGACTTCTTACCATTCAGAACTAACATACAACTGCCAGACCTGTTGTAGTCTGTCTGTGTAGGTCTGGAGGGGGGCTGTTAACCATTGCCATCAATTGGAGGCCTTAGCACAGCCTTTCTGTATGATCATCTACACCTGTCTTGCTCGCTGAGGCTGGTGTTGGGTATGTCAGCCTCACTGACATGCATGCGTGTGTCCTATGGACACACATTTGGGCCACCACATGTACTGCAGTGAGATTTGTCACCTTGCCTAGTACTGCCTACTTTGTTTACACCAGTATTTGTTATGGATTTCATGCTGCCCATATAGGTGTCCACTATCTGCTGCCATCCCATGCAGCCACCCAGTTCCCTTGCATGCTTACATCCATACCATAGATACAACTAGCAGAACATTCTACTCCATTCAGCAATTGATAGGAAGAGTGACTTACCTTGTGGCTGTGCCACTATTGAGGATGGTGCTGGAGGGATGACTATGTTGGATGCACATAGTACACTCCCTATACATGATAAAGCACAGGTAGTCTAATGTTTGGCATCCCTTTTACTGTATGTGCAAGTCAGAGAGAGGAGTCATTCCCTGGGTTCCTATCGTGTCAGTGTATGTGCTATGTGATGCCTCTTTGTCATTGCCTGGGCAAACTGAGCATGTCTCCTTCTACCTACATGGGCAGGCTCAGGTTGTTCCTCCTCTGAATCCCTCTGTGCCTGTGATGGCCTTGGCAATGGTGGGGGGCTGTGTGGCCCTGCCCCATGCTGTTCCTGCTGCAGCTGTTTCCGCAGGATCATATTGTGTAGAATGGCACATACAATGAACATTTGTGTACATGTAGCTGGAGAGTACTGCAAGGCTCCACCGGATATGTCCAGGCAGCAGAACCGTGACTTGAGCATCCCAAACACATGCTCTATTATGATTCTGGTTTGTACGTGTGCCTCATTATGGAGGTCTTGTTCGGGTGTGTGTGCCTTTCTGATGGGTGTCATCAGCCATGGCTCCAGTGCATAACCAGCATCCCCCACTAGGTGGCCATATGGGATGTTTCCACTGGCAAATTTCTGGTACAGCTGTGTTATATGCCAGATGTGGGAATAGTGATAGCTTACAGGGCTGCCAGCACACACATTCAAGATAATGCCCTGGGCATCGCACATGACCTGGTAGTTAATGGAGGGGAAGCCCTTGCAGTTTATGAAGATGCAACCCCACTCACCAGGTGGTGCTTTGATGTGTATGTGCGTGCAGTCTATAGCACCCACTACCTCAGGGTATTCTGCTATTTGGTGGAAGAGACACATATTGCTGGTCAACGCCTCATGGGTGTTGAGGAAATATATGTGCTCAACGGCATGTGCTGACATGGCATCCAGGAACTGGTTGAGTACCCTGGATGCTGATGCATGTGAGATCCCCATGATATCCACAGTTGGCCTTTCGAAGGTACCTGTGGCTAGTATTCTTAACCCTACACATACCTTGGTGTCCACTGGGATGGGTTCCCCTCTGTTGGTTCTGTCTGTGAGGTGTGTCCGGCACAGCTTAACAATTTGCTGTAAAATGGCCCTGTCCACCCTATAGCCCTCCACTGTCTGCAGCTCATGTAGCCCCTGATAGGTTACCCTGGGTCTGTTCACTCTTCTCCTCCTCCTCCTTACTGTGGGTTGGTCATCAGCATTCACATCCTCTCCACCCTCAGTCTCTTCCACATATTGATGTAGGAGAGCAACATCAGCCCCTAACATTTTGTTAGTTTTGTCAGGTAAAATTTCCCCATCTTTGAACACCGGTGGTGTAGAGTTTTGGGAAAAAACAGAGTGAAAGATGTTTGCATAGTTTATAGTAGTGTGCTGGGCTGGACTGCTGCCTGTGTAATTGGCTGATTCCGATACATTTTACCTGCCAGCTATGCTAGTTCTACTTGGTTGCCTTCCTACTGCTGTTTTCCCTTCCCATTGCCTTCCTATTTAAGCCCTGAGGCATGCCGCACATACCCAGTACAAAGATGTGAACAGAGCTGCTATTTCCTGTGGGGTTTTTCTTGTTTGTTTGTTTGTTTAAAACCCGGTGCACGGCATGCACACCCATTTAGGCAATGTAAACACTCCTAGGCAGCCTCAGACACCCCCCCCCTTAGCTGTGCTTAGCTAAGGGCAAACATGGGCCACAGAGCTCTAATAAGCTTACAGCATTCATGGACACTCCCCCTTATGAGGTCATCTACCTCTTATACTTATACCATGGTGTTGCTGCACCTACATGGTTGGGTGCAAGCCAACACCGAGAGGAAATCTGTGATTCTGTACCACTCCCCTCATTTGCATAAAACAGAATGCTAATTCATAGTTACCAAACTCACACTGAGCCTTCCCTCTTAGCAACCACTATTCCCTGGTATTGTTGCCTTATGCATGCCATTGACTATCATGGCAAAATGCTGATTTGGGTTTAAAAGCATATTTCCAACTTTTTTTCTTATTTTCGGGCTGATCCCTTTTGCGCACCACTGCCCTATGCTTAAATGGCCGAAATCAGCCAAAAAAAAATAAAAGTTATTTTTTTATAATTTTGCAACTATTTCCCATGCCAGTGGCTATATATTTGGCCATTGACATGCCTACTACATTGAATACATGCTTTCTTTCGCGCTGTCATGCCTCCATTTTGTAATTTATAGAAATGTATTAGGTTAGTAACCGAATACATTTCTGCAGGTTACACTATTCCTACACAGATGCCTGCCTGCTTCCTGGATTACTAATTCACCTCATTTGCATGGTTTTCACCAGCAAATGGTGTAGTTAGCATATAGCAGTGGTGTCCGTGCAGGAATAGTGTAGGAGCGTTCGTGCATGTGGTATTACTTACTTCATATTTGCAGTTCTCATGCATATATGCCAAGAGGGATCCCCTGCAGATGATCGACCTTCCGAAATGCCAAATGTCGTATGGTCGAAACCATATGACTGACATTTTGGAAGGTCGAAACTAAAATGAAAAAATATAAAATAAAAACAAGCCCCCCCCCCCGTTACCCCCTCACCCACTGCTAATTAAATATACCAACTCCGAGATTGTACTTCAATGAGGAAAATGGCAAATTTCCCATTCCGCAATGTATGGCTATCTCCATTCACACTGACCTTCCGAGATGTTGGTCATATGGTCTCGGCCATATGACATTCAGCATTTTGGAAGGTCAATCAACTGAAGGGGATCTGCCAAGAGATATCACCAAAAGGACGTTTTGGGTTAGCACACTAGCGTAGTATGTAATACAAATAAAGAAAATTTCATGCATAAATAAGCCTACAGATATAAAAAATCTGCGTAATTTTGTTCTCAGGCAGACCAAATAAATTCTCAGATAAATAAAATTCTAGTTACTGAATAACCATTGGCTACTGTTTTTTTTAAATGAGATACTACAAAGAAATATCTGATCATGATATTTTGTTCATGTAATCAAACTGTTATGGTGTAGTATCATGTGCATATATAACAGAAACTCAACAGTAGCAATTAATAAATGTAGCAACAATTATGAAAGAATATTCCAGGTTTACATTGCAGTGGAAATTCTGTGGGGTAATGAGAGTCAGAGTAGGGAAGGTGGTATTAAGAGGCGTGAGTAGTTAGTAGAGAGTAAGTCTAGAGGTTAACAGGCCCTTATGTGATGTGTCTTGCTGCGTGGCAAGAGCAGTTTTTCTGTGCCTGTGGAGGAATTTTTTAAGTTCAACTCTGAAATGGGAAAGGGGGATTGTAGTTCCTTTAGGTGGTGAGGAAGAGATTTCTATATTTTAGGAGCAAGATGGAGAAAGAGTGATTTATGCAGAGTAGCCTGGTTTGTGGGATTGGAGTGGGGAGTTGTTTGGCAAGGGATCAACTCATGTCATGTCACTGAACACAGTTTTGGTGAACACAATAAAAGCAAGTGCTGTTTGCTGAAATTACATTCGCCAACAGTGGAGTTTGCTTTTTTCTCCATTGTTGTATGACCTTGGAGTTGGTATATACAGTATATATATATAACTCCAGGGGTTG